>NW_003852458.1:7819768-7821598 GCF_000181295.1 Otolemur garnettii | reverse complement strand
TTATCCAAGATTTCTCTGAGTGAGAGATCTGTTTTTGTTCTCCATTTGTCATAATCTTTGGAAGTCTGGGCATATTCAAAGTCTTTGTCTTTAGTGTCAGAGATCCTATCTTCTGCCTGGTCCATCCTCTGAAGGAGGGATTCAACCATACTCTTCAAATCTTTAAGGGCTGCAACCTTGGTTCAGTGTATTGTAATCCTTGATCATTTTATCTTTGAAATCATTGAATTCCTGGGACAGCTTTTGAATGATTTGAAATTCTAGTGCTCTTTTCCTCCAACCTGTTGATTTTATTTGCTATCCAGATTCTGAACTTAATTTCTGATATCTCAGACATCTGTTTATGTAGTGGGTCTTCAATTGTGTCTGCCCCATCCTTCCTTGGGGGGAGGGGTTAATCTACTCTGGTTATTCTGGTTGCCAGAGTTTTTCCACTGATTCTGCCCTATGTTGAATTTGCACCTTTCAGAAACCATCCCTAAAACCGTTCTGCCAGTGGCTTCTTCTAGTTTTCTCCTGGGCACACCCCAGCAAGGCCCCGGGAGGTGGGGCCAGCAGGCAAGGTGTTACAGCCCACCCCTGCAGGAGTCAGTGTTGATCTCAGGCCGCCAAGGCCCTAGGAGGTGGGTGCAACCTGCCCCAGCAGAAGTCAGTTGTCCTCACTGGCCGCCAAGGCCCCAGAGGTGGGCACGCAGCTGGCAGGATAACACGACCCTCCCTGGCAGGAGTTGGTAGTGATCGTGGGCCAGGAGGCCCTGGGATGTGGGTGCGTGGCTGTGCTACCTGCCCCAGCAGAAGTCAGTTGCCCTCATTGGCTGCCAAAGTCCCAGAGGCGTGTGTGCAGCTGGTGGGATGGTGCAATCTTCCTGGGCAGGAGTCAATGGTGACAGTGGGCCAGCAAGGCTCCAGGAGGCAGGTGCATGGCTGCGTGACCCGCCCCAGCAGAAGTCAATTGCCATCAGGGGCTGCCAAAGCCCTGGAGGCGGTGTGTGGAGGGGCATATAGCCCTCGCTGGCCAGCGCCAAGGTCCTGGGAAGTACAGATAGCAGCTGGGGAGACAGCTGAGTGCAGAATGCACTGGCTGATGGGGATCCATCTGCACGCAGAAAGTGTGGATCAAGCAGTTCTCCTGGTGAAGGACTGGGACAGGGGCTTGGTCTTGGAAGGGTGGGTGGATGCTGTTCTTTGGTCTCCTCTCACTATCTCTGCTGGCAAGGGGACGGAGGGTGGACTGGAAACTCAAAATGGCAATGCGAATGCCAGTTCCACTTTTCTGCCTGGGGGAAGGTGTTCCGAGTCTTAGCTGGGTTCCTCCAGGGTGGTAAACTTCCCTGTCAGCAACTCTCACTCGTAGAGTGAGCGAATAGGTCCTCAGTTTATTGGTGGCCTGTAGGAGACTTGGAGGAGAGATTGAAGAGGAAACAAAGGAAAAGCACACCTTTCTTGGGGGAGAGGATGGACGCTATTCCTTTGGGGTGTATTATGTACCTGTGGATTGTCCTTTAGGAGTCTCTGCCTGTCTCAGAAGAGGTGTCCTGCTGGTATCACTCTTCTCTCTTGGCTGGGCTCCCAGTCTTCGACTTTTTTTGGTGTTTCTTCGGACTTTATCCTTTCCTCTGGACAGGAGCTTCTGTCGGAGGCTGGTGGCCATCTTGACTACTCCCCCTATACATATGATTTCTACTGTTTTAAAGCAGAATTTATATTCCTGCTTTTCATATCTCCAAAGCAATCATATTTCATAAACAATCTCCACGAACTATTTAGTTCATGCCAAGAACACAGGTAGTTATTAAGTTAGGATTTTAGGCAGCATTGTCAATCAGAATA
>NW_003852458.1:7816804-7819455 GCF_000181295.1 Otolemur garnettii | reverse complement strand
TTCTGATCATCAGCTCCGGAGGAGCCTTGGAATCCAGAAATCTGCAATCACAGTGAAAATCTGCAGACTAGCAGCAACTGGGAGGGGGATAGGGCTTCTTTCAGGGTCCCTTTCCAAAGCATTGCCATTATTTTTCTTGTTTGGTGATTCACTTAGAGACCCCACTTCAAGTTTGTCTTTCTTAGATCTCAGTCAAAGTTCACCAGTACAAATAGCCTTTTCTCTGAAAAATTTTGTCAAAAACAATTACAGGCAATTTCTTAAATTTATGTGTGTCTGAGGCAGTGAGGCAAACAGGAGATTCACCACAAAACTGAAAATGATGATCAGGTGAACAAGATTTCCACAGACATTTTGAAAATCTCTAACAAAATCTCTCTGGGATTCTAGAAAGCCAAAGGTGTGTATTTGGATGTGTGTATGCTCAACAAAGAACTACGAAGATCCTAAGCTTTTGCTTCTCACTGACTTTGAGACTGTGAAAGCAGGAAGTAACATCTAAGAAAGAACTATCAATTGCCTGCCCCAGTATTAAAAAGTGTTATTGGAGCCCAGTGAGAAAAAGAGCCTTAGAAGGAGCATTTAGCCTCTTATTAGCCAGCCCTAACAGAGAACCAGCTGGCAAAGGGTCTAGAATTGGTCCAGAACCCAAGAAAAGTGAACCAATAAAAGTAGTTCTACCCCTTGAGGGCTTTGTCAGTCAAGAAGAAATGGTGGTAAAAGTTTTGTTGGAAGATTGTCAGAGCCCAGGGGAAAATGATGAAAGTCTCTAGAGAAACAAAACTGTACATGGGATTCCAAGATTGGGATGGGGAGGGAAGGGGTATGATTGGTTACAAATAGACACAAGAAAATTTAGGGTGTAAAGGAAATATTTTATATCCTGGTTGTGGTGTTTGTTAAACGGTTGTATATTAGTCAAGTTATTCAATGCTACACCTAAAACAGGTGAGTTTTAGTGTATGTAAACATACCTTAATAAACCAGAGTTAAAAAAACAAATGCTTCCTAGATAAATAATACAAGCAACCCAACTAAAAATGAGCAAAGAAAATAAAAAGACAATTTATAGAAAAGAGAACTTTTATGATTCTCTCCCACCCATCAAAAATCAAAAGGTGCTCAAATGCTAGAAAAATGAATTTATATAACATTTTATCTATTTATCTATTGGTTTCATATTAGTAGGAAACTACCTGAATAACCAATTCAATTTTAAGAAATAAACTCAAATTTGGCGGGGGCTGGGTTTGAACCCACCACCTCCAGCATATGGGGCAGGCGCCCTACCCTTTGAGCCACAGGTACCGCCCAATAAACTCAAATTTGAAGGCATTATTTTAGTAGACTTTAGGTTATATTACAAGTCTACAGTGATCCAAACAGCATGGCATTGGCATAAAAATAGAGATATAGATCCATGGAATGGAATAGAGACCTGATCTTTTTGCCATTGTACTGCCACCTGATCTTTGATAAACCGAACAAAAATATACACTGGGGAAAAGACTCCATATTTAATAAATGGTGCTGGGAGAGCTGGTTAGCCATATGTAGAAGACTGAAACTAGACCTGCATCTCTCACCTTTGACAAACATTGATTCTCATGGTATAAAACATTTAATTTTAAGACATGAAACAATAAAAATTCTAGAAGAAAGTGTGGAAAAACTCTTGACACTATTGGCCTAGGAAAAGATTTTATGAAGACCTCTTTGGTAATTGCAACAACACCAATAATAAATAAATGGGACACAATCAAGCTAAAAAGCTTCTGCACAGCTCAGGGTACAACTAAAGCAAATAGCCTTCAGAATGGGAGCAGATATTTGCATACTATGGATCTGAAAAAGGGCCAATAACTAGAATCTACAGAGAACTCAAATTAATCAACAAGAAAAGAGCAAACAACTCCATTATAAGTGGGAAAGAGTCTTGAACAGAAGCTTCTCTGAAGAAGACAGATGAATGGCCAAGAAACACATGAAAAAATGCTCATTGTCTCTAATCATCAGAGAAATGGAAATCAAAACCACACTGAGATATCACCTAAGCCCAGTGAGAATAACCCACATAACAAAATCTGAAAGCTGCAAATGCTGGCATGAATGTGGAGAAAAGGGAACACTTTTGCGCTGCTGGTGTGATTGCAAACTAATACAAGCTCTATGGAAAGAAGTATGAAGACTCCTTAAAGAGCTAAAAGTACTCCTTCCATTTGATCCCACAATCCCATTACTCAGTATCTATTCAGAAGAAAAAAAAAATCATTTTACCATAAGGACATTTGTACTAGACAGTTTATTGAAGCTCATTTCACAATTGCCAAAACATGGAATCTACCCAAATGCCTATAAACTCATGAATGGATTAATAAACTGTAGTATAGAGGATCTTGAAATTGTTCAAGTCTTGTCCATATGACCCAGTAATTCCATTTCTAGGCATAGACTGTAGAAAAATTCTGTGTCTCTGCAGTAGAAACCCTGAATAGAGAACTTATTCTAGACTTGCAATTTTTGCACTTGCACTTTTCTGAGTCTGTACAAGATCTATATGGCTGGTTCTTCTTGTCATCAATATTAATGCAAATGCCACTTTTACTGTGAGGCTTTCTCTAAATAATCTTCTCTTCCTTAGCCATTATCAC
>NW_003852458.1:7814566-7816718 GCF_000181295.1 Otolemur garnettii | reverse complement strand
CATGTTGTTTGTTAAAGAAAAAACAACCTAAATGTACAACAATATTATATATTATTAATAATTAGAACCAGGGGTGGAGACAGGGAGAGAGAAATGAAGAGATATTGGTCAAAGGATATACATTTTCAGTTAGACATAAGAAATAAGTTCTGGTGGTCTATTGTACAGCATGATGACTGTAATAATGCAATGTATATTGGAAAATTGCTGAATGAATAGATCTTTAATATTCTTACCACAAAAAATAAATATGTGATATGATACATGTTAATTAGCTTGATTTAATTGTTACACAGTGTATACATACATGAAAACATGTTGTACACTTGAAAGGTACAACTTAATTCTTCAATTAAACCTTAATAAAGCTCAAAAAATTCTCTGAAAAAAATAATAATTAGAAATTTAAGTGATTATAGTAGGTAGAATATATAGTGCTACATGAAAAAAGTCAAGTTTCTAAATCATATATTTAGTATTGAACTATTAATGCAAATTGAAAAATAGCATCCTCTATACACTGCTACTCAAAGTGTGTTCTGAGGATTGGTGTCAGTTTGTGTACTGCTATTATGGTCCATTATGAGAAATTGAGAATGTGTTTAGGAATTTTATAGCATTTGGCATTGCCATTTTATCAAGAATAGAATCAGCAAACTTCATTCAGTAAGTAATGAGAATATAGATTAGTTCAATGTGACTGAACTCACTAGTTTGTTGCATGTAGCTCAAGCTGTGTATCAGACACACAGGATACATCATACATGGTCTACAACAGCTTGTGGAAAGTACAAAAATAATAACTAAAAACCTGGCTCTTCATTAAATCTAGACTGAGAGACATGACTTCAGACAACATTCTATATTTTTGATGCATATACATGTATATGAGAAGTATGAACTTGGTTGGACAAAACATACTAAATTTATGGCAGTGGTTGTCTGAGAAGGATAAGAATGGGCCTAGGGATTGGGAGTAAGTGAGGTTTAACTAGCATGTTTCAATCTGTTAAAAAATAAAGCAAATGCGACACACAGTTATTCTGGGTGCAGGGGACATAAGATTATTATATTGTTATTTATAATTAATTGTATTTTATCAAAATAAAACCCAGAGAAAGAAGAGGTGGGGGAGGGGGGAGAGGAAGAGAGAGAGAGAGAGGAATTCTTTTAAATAGGAGAAGAAGTCAGTTGGCTCCAAGAAGAATGTCTTCAACAAAAGTAATGGAATGGATCCTAGCAACAGAAAAATCAACTGAAGAGCTGGGAGGCTTTATAATAGGGTGAAAATAGTGTCTGTTTCTTATCTTACAAAGAGGGTTGGGAAGCCAACTAGTTTCCAGGAAAGAAAAAAGATACATGAGAAGTACATTGTTCAGGTTTAAAACAAACTGGGAAAGGCTTTTCAGGGTGTAATGCAGCATAACAAAAGAGTACTGGTTCTACCAGTATGTTCGGTATCTCTTTACATGGCACGGAAATTGAGACCTTTGGCACAAAGAGAAAAAAAGTTGATCCCAGGATATTACTTGATTCTGTAGCAAATATTTACATAGAAATGATAACGTAAACATCGCTTATTGGTTTTCAATGTTTAAAGTCACCTATAAAACAAATATGGAAGATTTAAATATGATGACAACTACGTGTAAACGTTATCAACTGCAGAAATATAAAGGCAGAGATATAACTTGTATTTTATGTAACTTAGTGTAACCAAAGGGTAACCTAATAATTCCATGAAAAACATGGAGAATTCAGTTGAATTCCATTTTGTGATCTATTAAAAAATGTGTCCCTACATTATAGAAATAACTTGAAAATAATTCAGTACAAAATTAGACAAAAAATAAATTAGCTGAAACCATGGAGTGCTGATGCAACCTGAGAGGTAGGTTAGAGGCTGAAATAAGACCTGGATTAATTAAATTTTAAATTTAATCCATGGCAAACATGCTGTAAAACCATTCCAACTGGAGGTCGTCATCTCTACTGGCATTGTAACTATACATAAATGTTAGTTGTCTTTCATTAACATGATAAAACTCACCCTTCATGCTTAAATCTATATCTAATACCCTGTCATAATCTCTTTTTGGTGAACAACATGGAGCCAACTGAGAAAAAATTTCTAAGCCAAATTGCTCAAGTT
>NW_003852458.1:7765775-7814205 GCF_000181295.1 Otolemur garnettii | reverse complement strand
AAAACTGCAAAAAAAAAAAGTAAAACCTGGGTCATTTAGTTAACCAAATGGATATCATATATTTCAAAGATTGTGGAAATTACTAGATTTATAAATGGAATAATGTAATCCATGTATTGGTTATAAAACCATTAAGAACTGAATGTTTTAATTTGCATTTTAAACTTATGGCAGTTTCGTTCAGTAATAATCATCAGGATATAAAAAAAGTTTCCATCGATAAAGCTGATAAGGCAAATGTAACCTAGAGTTATTAATTCTGAGTGCAGGGGACATGAGATTTTTACATTGTCATTTATACTTAGTTGTATTTTTATTAAAACTGACAGAAAGAGAGTCAGAAGATGGGAGTCAGAAGGGGAATAGTTGGTGTGGAAAGAAAGAGAGGGTGCTAATTCTCATGTGACATACCCGGAGTGTAAATGCTGCTTAAAAAGTTTGGAGACAAATTCTGCAGAAAGGTGAGAGAATTAGAAATAAATGCTTAAGTGTATTACATAAAAAAGTAAGATAACAAATATTTCTGACTCTGGTAATGACAGATAAGGCAATTTGGAACAACCCTCCAATGGGGATGATGGAAAAATCAAGAACAAATAGTCCATTTGAATTAATGGAACTGCTAACAAGACAGGACAATTACCGGGCCGGTGTTGGAGGAGAATAGAGGCATGCATTTAGAGATATTTTTCTTCTGCGAATGTTCACTGGCTTTGTAGTCGACAAACATAAGGCTCACCAGCTCGTTTGACATTGGGTTAATAAGACAGATTGGAGACTAGGTTTGCCAGGCAGACTTGAACCCTGATGAGTTTACTTACATTGGATTTAGACCCAAGTATTGTGGCAACAGAGGGATGAGGGGAAAATGGGCAGTTTTGCAAAGATAGACAAATAGATCATTGGAAGAATCTATAAAGCTCAGAAGTAGAGCAAGGTATATAAGGACACATTGTTATGGCAAAAGCACTGCAAAATATTCATCTCTTTAACAAATGTTATTGGGAACATTCAATCTGGAAAAACAGATTAGTCTTGATCCCTACCTCATACCAAACCAAAAATTATTTACAGGCGATTTTAAATTGGAACACAAAAGTTAAACCGATAAAGTTCTAGAATATGGTGAAAGCATTATTTTTATGAACTTGTTGTAGGAAGATAATTCTTACATAATACACAAAAGAGCTATTACTAACGGGCAAGATTAATGAACTTGGCTACATTCAAATAAAGAGCTTCTGCCAATCAAGAGACATCAGTACCTAGAAAATCAAGCTATAGCATTAGAGGAGATGCTTGCAGCCCATGGTCAAGACATCGTATCAGTGCACATGGTTTTTAGTTTGAGTCTACACTGAAGTTCCCCCTGGGGAAAAGATTTGAATGTAAATCACTTGTTTGGTGCAGATAATCCTGGGAAGCATTTATAAGGATCTGCGACTGCAGAGGGGAAGGAGGGCAGTACCGAGCGCATTAATGAACAGGTGATCGATCACTGCTGTGCTCTTTGGCCATCTCCATTCTTCCTTTTAAGTCCTTACTGCTTTTAAAGGAGAAAGACTGATATTGACCAGGTCAGCAACTCTTATATTTTGTGATAGAATTCTATCAGACCATCTATGTGTAAAACACATAAGAGAAAGGTCAAGAAAGAAAAAAAGAGAGAGAAAAGGGAGGAAAGCAAATACCTCAGTTTTGAATATAGGAGAGTGGGTAAAAATATTTTGGTTGCTGGGTAGAGGCAACAGTCCTGAAATTACTTTTTAATCATTAATCAAAAAAAAAAAATACCTTAGAACTACTAGGTATGACATCACTGTGGGGCATCAAGCCATTCTATTATCTATCTCTAGATAAGGGGAACAAAGTTTCTCCCAGATGTTACCTTATTAGTGCAAAATGTTTTTCTGAGTGTTATAGCTTGCTACAATATTGAATAGTACTCATAAGCCCAAGGCCTTCCATTGGAAATCCCTGTTTACTGTCAACTCAGACTCATATTTTCTGCTACCTCATAAGTCCTAACAAGGCTCTTAGTACATAAAACATCACAAAAACATTACAATGGGTAGTTAAAACATGGTGCAATTGAGAAGTATAAGTTGGTAGGTAAGAACAATAGAAGACAAAAAGGGGAGATTTTTGTTTTAATGCAGTTATGAACATGTAGTCAAATAGCGTGGGAAACTACTGAGCCTGTTTATTTCCTTTTGAAGCAATTACAATCTTTCACTCTCGTGTGAAGCCCCAGGGATCTGTTATTGGTGCAGAAAATGCTGCTGTGGGCATCCAATGCTCTGTCCCAAACTCAAGCCCACTTCCATTACCTCTCCCAAGAAGGGCTATATTGTGAATAATGCAGTGATTTCCAACTTGTCAAATGAACTTCATAGATTTTTCAGAACAGTATCAGGTTGTTTTGGTTTGAACTGCCATTGTTTTAATGTCTTAAGAAACTGAACTCTGTAGACATCAGTGCTGAAAATAGAAGCATGAATGAGTTTTGAGTCATGTATGTCTGTCATTAGCCAATTAACAGAAACTATGCATGTGCCTGGGCCCAGTGAATCGTAGTTACAGGACAATGAGTCTACTGCAAGAATTAGATGTTCCAAAATAAATTTCCCAAGGGGTCTTGTGAGTCCCAGCTGGAATTACATGACCATCTCACATTATTGTGAAATAATATTCTATTAATTAAGAACTGAAGCAAAAACCCAACCATCTCCAAATTCAACATATTGAATAAATTTGTTGTCTAGCATACCCAGAATGCAACACTTGTTTTTAAAAGATATTACTTTTAACAAGTTGTTAAGGCATGAACCAGGAGAAGAATGCAATGGCGTAAGCATCAAAAGTTTGCATTCCCAAGCATAAGTCAGGCCACAGGCGGACTGCTTGACCCTTGCAAGCTGTTTATCTCTGATAAGCTTTAGTTTCCAATAGGAATTTGGTTGCACCACCTAATTTTTTAAGTTTGCTTCTAGCTCTCCAATTTTCTTAAGGTGAGCTCTTATAAAACTGCATTATTTGACAGATTTTACTTGCAGAAATGGTTATGTCATGTGGCTCAGCCTAAATAACTCTAATCTTGAGAGAATTTATGGGTGCTTGTAAAAACTTGCAAGACTTTTTGACGTGGAAGATTGAATATACTGATTTCTGACTACCAGTAACTACAAAATATCTAACTGAGATTTTTGTATATTCAGTTCAAAACGGTTATTTTTAAGGGGGAGGAAAGCAATCGATTAAGCATATTGTTTAATTGATTACATTGAGCCTTTGGATCAAAAGTCACTCTGCACTAGCTAGTAGCTTGTTAATCCGCTGACTACTTTGCTTTAGACGTTTTATTGTTATTCCTAACAAAAACAAAGAAATATTTTAAGGTTAGTGTACCATTTTATTTTAAACAGATGGAAAGATTAATATATTAATGGAATTCTTTTTTATCAATCTATGGCAAGTAGCTATCCTCAGGGGTGCCTCAGAGCTGCAAAGGGATTTAAATGCAGTCCATATTTTTAGTCTATTTAAAATCATTCTACTTCATCAGACTAAATATGTAAACTTCTTCCTGGAAGCCTGTTTTAAAAATGTATATTTTGAAAAAGTGGGGAACGATGATCCATTTCGTTCCTGAGCCCTTGGTTTGGTTTAGTTGTGGAAATAACAGGGTACAGATGGTGCTACTGAGAATCCAACCCACCTACCTTTATGCTTCTTGGACAATGAAGACTGAAGCTACCGGCAGTGCCTGTGGCTCAAGGAGTAGGGTGCTGGCCCATATACCGGAGGTGGTGGGTTCAAACCTGGCCCCGGCCAAAAAGTGCAAAAAAAAAAAAAAAAAGAAAAAAGACTGATGTTACCTATGTAAAAAAACCCCAAACAAAACAAAACAAAAGAAAACAAAAGTTGGATTCTCAGGCATAAGTCTGCCCACAGACTGACTCTTGCATCTACCTTCATACTATTTGAACAATGAACTTGTTACTGTTTACTTTAGTGGAAAGTTCTTTGAATTCCTTGTGTTTCTAGCAGTTCAGGAAAGTTGTCCAATTCTTACTCAGTTTTAATTCAGTCCTTCCTTTCACGCCTCTGCAGAAAGACCCAGCCTAGACAAAATTTCTGATTCTGAATAAATGTTGTTCCTGCCATATCCCCTTCAAGACAGTGCTGAAGCTCCCTGGAGCTGATGTTCTATATTACCAAGTAAAAAATGAATAAGAATTGTTTTAACAGGTGGTGTTAATAGTACTTGGAGAGCTAAATCCAACAGCCTACTTTCCAAATTTCTAGCATGGTAAACAGTATGTGCTGCGTCTGACCTCATTTTCACAAGCTATAAAATTTGATCAGAAGTTTATAATCTTGTATTATAAAACATGATTTTACTCTTTAATCTTTATTTTGTAGGATTATTCAGAAAGTCTGGGTTAGACATAGTGGCTCATCCCTGTAATCCTAGCACTTTGCTGGAGAATCACTTAGGGCCAGGAGTTTGAGACCAGCCTGAGCAACATAGCAAGACCCCATCTCTACAAACATTAAAAAACAAACAAACAAACAAAAAACAAACTAGCTTACCAAAGTGGTATGTAGTCTTATCTACTCAGGAGGCTGAGGCAGAAGGATTGTTTGAGCCCAGGAGTTTGAAGTTGCAGTGAACTATGATGACAACACTGCATTCTAGCCTGGGGATCAGAGTGAGACACTGTCTCAGAATGAAAGTCGTATTTATTCATTCAACATAGAGAACTGATTTAAAGCAAGCATTTTGTTCAGGGTTTAGGAATTTACTGGTAAATGAATGAAATGCTTCTTGTTGTCAATGCACTACGTGCCGAGGGAAGGGTGCTAAATGATGATCACTGATCAAGTAAAGAAGCAAGACCAGACCACTGCAGCTTGTATAAGTACAGAAAGATAAGGAGCAATAGAGGAGCCAGCAAAGGGTGCCCAGGATCAGACAGGACAAGGGAGGCCTCCTTGGCGATAGACTCTGGAGGAAATGAACAATCTTTACCTAAACCCAGCTCCTTCATGCCTGAGACTTGCTCCACTCATCTCTGCTCAAATTCAGTCTGCGGGATACTTGCAGTATTTTCTCCCTTGGATTGGGTAGAAAGATAATTTTTTATTTTATTTACCTGTCTTCTCTCAGAAACAATTTAACTTCTAAAACTGGATATGTGGATGTTGCTTGAAAACAAGCCTCCTTTTCCTGAAACACTGTCACAAAATTATTTCTCTACCCTATTCCAATTAAAATTAAGGCCCTCATAGTCAAAAAGATACTTAGGTAACTTTGTCCAAAGCATACTTGTTAATATTAATTTTCCCATTATGATATAGTCTGTTTTGCATTAGAGAAGTGGCTCTTCTGGCTTGATGCTATTAATCCATCAAATCAAATAACTAGTATTCTCCAGTTTTATCCTAACCAAGCTACATTCAGAGTATTATTTGGGTCTCCCATTTAGAATGACTATTGGGCATTTATTAAGTCTCTATTCCTATGAGTGAATTTTCCTATTTAGCAATTCTGGAATTTCTAAGAAGCGTGTATAGATATACAGATGTGTCCTATTCAATTCTGGAAGCCAGCTATAATAAAGTACCATAAACTGAGTGGCTTACAAACAATGCAAATTTATTTCTCATAGTTCTAGAGGCCAGAAGTCTGAGATTGGAACACCAGCATGGTCCAGTTCCTGTGAGGGTCCTCTGATGGACGGCAGACTGCCAGTCTGTCTTCTCTTTTCTTGTATCCTCATGTGTGGAAAGATAACTAGTTAGTTCTCTGGCCTCTCCTTCTATGAAGGATACTAACTAATCCTATACATGAGGGCTCTATCCTCCTGACCCAATTACCTTCCAAAGGCCTTACTTAAAAAAAAAAAAAACATTTTTATACAAAATGTCCCCTAATAATTCAGAATACACAAAATTATATAGCTTTCTTTGGACAGAGGAGAAAAGATTATTTCCTATATTCTTTAGACTTATATATAGCTATGGTGAGTGAAGTAGTTTATCTTATAAAGTCATGTAAAAATTGGTTTATCTTAAAGACAGTTAACATTAGGCCAGGTGTGGTGGCTCATGCCTGTAGGTAGGAAGATCCCTTGAGCTGTAGTCCGAACTTCCCAGGAAACTGAGGCAGGTGGACCTCTTGAACCCAGAAGTTTGGGGTTGTTGTGAGCTAGGCTGAGGACACAGCACTCTAGTGTGGGCAACAGAGTGAGACTGTCTCAAAAAACTAATCAACAACACATTTAAAATTAAAAAAATTGTAAAGTAATACAAATTTTTAACAGCAAAAGGAATCTATCATATCAACTATAAAATAGCCTATAAGATTTACCATATTGAATCAGATACAGTTTAAACTTGGCAAAACAGGATGTCATAGATGACTGTATACCTCTAACTACTTCAGGAAGCAATTGGGTATATATATGTGCATAGATGGAACAGATTCTAAGATACCCCCAATGATGTCTGCCTCCTGACTATTTGTCTTTATGTAATCCCCTCTTCTTGAGTGTGGGAAGTTTCTGTGACTTATGAACCAATGACTATGGCAATGGTGATGGGATGTCACCTCCATGAAGAGATTACATTTGATCCTGACTTTCCTTTTTTTCTTTTAGTAGACTCTCCCTTGACAGCTTTAGTGAAATGAACTGCCATGTTGTGAGCTGCCCAGTGGAGAAAGATAAATGGCAAAGAACATAGGGTGACCTCCAGCCAATAGTGAATAAGAAACTAAATCCTGCCAATGTCTGTAGGAGCTTGGAAAGAGATGCTTCCCCAGTCTCCTTCAAATGAGACTCAGCCCAAATAAACACTTTGATTACATCCTTGTGAAGACCCAGTTAGGTCATGCCCACATCCATTCCGGATCCATAAAATCTGGGAGCTAATAAATACATGTTAATTTAAGCTGCTAAGTTTTGTGGCAATTGGTTACTTAGAAATTCATAACTGTTCCAATGTGTTTCATAATGTAATATCTTTTAACAAAACATACTAGTGCCCAACTTTTCAATACACCAATACATACAGTTCTTTAATAAATTGGATTCATTTAGAAATAAGATTTAAACCCCTTAAGATGGAAAAGGATGCATTTCGTGTCATTCAGGGAGGCTTTCACAAATATTATTTTGCATCATTGGATTTCTGTGATGCTTTTATACCAAAGAATTTGATATATGTTCTGGTTTTTCAGAAGTGGAACGTAGATATACTAAGTTGCCAATAAAAGTGAAACCTTAACTAAAGCTAAATATGAATGTAGAAATGAAACACTGAAAAGCATAAAGCGCTAAAAATAAAAACACTATTTAAGGATAAACAGGTTACATGTTTGACCTTTTTCTTTTTTTCTTCAAGTGTAAAACACTGTACAAATGTGTTTCCTTTATAAAGATTTAAACTACAGAAAGTATATATTTATTTAAAAATGGTAATTTTTTTCTTCCCTCAAAGACCACCCAGATCTCCAGTTTTAACCACTGGGTAGTAACTTTTTAAAAGACTAAACACAAGTAAAACTTAAAGCATAAAGAATACATTTTCTTATAAAAATGCAGAAGAATAATACGTGATTTAAAATAAAAAGAAATGATGCTGAAATCAGTGAAAAAATATTAAGTGCATGAAAAAGGATGTAATTTTAAGAATATAATTACTAGAAGAAATGAAAAATATTAGAACTTAGAACTCATTTGAATCTATACAAAAACATTTAAGAAATAATATACATTAAAAACGCATATGACTAAGAGGCACTGATACATAATATTCTGGTTATATATTTTTATAAAATACATATAAAATTATGTGTGTACTTATATGATTGTGTAATTATATTTAAATATATATTTACATATAGTATAAAACCTAGTGACTTAAGCAGGAATGGTTGTATTACATTTCACAATTTTGAGGGTTTTGGCCTGGGGTAGAATTCAAATGGCAGTTCCCTTGCTCTAGTGGCATTAACAAGAGTTAGTTGGTGTTCCTGTGGGGTGGGACTGGTCCACAAGGTCTGTGGCAGATTCAGTCACACCCAACATTTGGGGAGGAGTTACTGGAAGACTGGGCTCATCTGGATCCCCTCTTGCCATGAAGTTTCAGAACCTCTCTATGTGGTCTCTCCAAAAGGCCAAATGGGCCTCTTGCATCATTTCTTATGGCTCAAGAGAATACAGGGGAAGTTGCAAGTTTTTTACAAAGCTAGGACCAGAACTAGCATAGGGTCAGCTCCATGATCTATGGGTCAAAGAAGTTATAATCAGTCCTGGATTTGAAGGAGAGCAAACAGACACCATGTCTCATAGGAAAAATTTCCAGAAAAATTATGGACATCTATAATCTACCATAGATGTTAAAGCAGATGTGTAAAATGTAGGAATGCGGGAAAAGATATAAGAGCAGATGAGCAAACTGAATTAAAACCTTCCACAAATGTATAATCATGAATAATCTGGAAAACAAAGTATCTGCATCTCTACTAATGATAAGGATCTAAAGTAGATCAAGCAAACAAAACCGTAAATAAAAGTATCCAGTAGCATGAATCTTTAGCAGAGTTAACTGAGGAGAAACAACTTGGCAGGACCTTTGGTTCAATATGTGTACAGATCAAACAGTTAAGTTCTTGAACTCGTCCTAGAAAAAGTGCTACGTATGTCATTGCTGAATATCGCCAGGGTTACTTTTGAGGTATTCCCCTTGGGAAGCTATGTGATGATGGTAGAGCCTAGTCTACCCTTCAAAGAATTTTGGAATTGTTTTTCTGGAGTGTCCATTAGAGCTGTCGTTATTGTTTAGTTACCAGATGGCCAAGGGGTGTACTTCAAAGGTGACTGTGGTGACATTCAGCCATGAGGCATGTAGCACTTTTTCTAGGATGAGTTTGTGAACTTACTGGTCTGACCTTGTATGAAGGAATGTTATTATATTACTTATCAATTGTTGTATAATAAATTAGCCCCTATAAAATCTTATCTTGCAATTTTCTTGGTCATGCATCTGGGAGCAGCTTAGGTGGGTGATACTGGCTTAAGGTTTCTCAAGAAGTTGCAGTTAAGACTATCAGCAGGACTACAGAGTCATCTGATGTCATGACTTGGGGCGGGTTCACTTCCAAGATGACTCACATAGGTGCTGGTAGGAGGCTTCAGTTCCTTGCCTGCTCAAGGCACAGTTTTTCCCAGAGTAATCCAAGAGTAAGAGGGTGCCAATAAGAAGATGCAGTGTTTTGTAACCTGATCTTTGTGGAATGTGTCATCACTTCTCTTGAAGGCTTTTGGTCACAGAGATTGACCCTGGTACAATAAAGGAAGAGATCAAACCAGGGTGAACATACCAGGAGGCATAAATTTGGGGGGCTTTCTTACAAACCAATTACCAGAGGCATCTGGATCAGGATCAGAAAAGTAAGAGAAGGTTGGGTATGATGGCTCATGCCTGTAATAGTAGTACTCTGAGAGGCTGAGGCAGGTGCATTGCTTGAAATCAGGAGTTTGAGACCAGCTTAAGCAAGAAGAAGACCTTGTCTCTACTAAAAATAGAAAAAAACAAGGACAGGTGCAGCAGGTCACACCTGTAATCCTAGCACAGTGGGAGGCTGAGGTGGGTAGATTGCCTGAGCTCATAGGTTTGAGACCTGCCTGAGCATGAGTAAGATCCCATCTCTTAAAGATAGCCAGGCATTGTGGTGGCACCTATAGTCCCAGCTACTTGGGACTCTGAGGCAAAATAATCTGTTGAGCACAAGAGTTTGATGTTGCTGGGAGCTATGATGCCACAGCATTCTACTGAGGGTGACAAAGTGAGATCTGTCTCAAAAAAAGAAAAAAGAAAACAACAACAACAAAAAACTTTTCCTCCAACAACTTCTAATCTGTTATCTGTCTCTATAGTTTTGCCTTTTTCAGAAAGTCACATAAATGGTATCAGAGAATATGTGGTATATTGTGACTGGCTTCTTCTACTTTACCAAGAACATTTGAGGTTTTTGCATTTTTAAAGGAAATCAATAGTACATTTCACTTTGTTACTGAATAGTATTTAATTTTATACTGTTTTGCTTTATAAAACATAATGTTAAGAGAATGAAAAGATAAGCCACAGACTGGGAGAAGATGTTTGCCAATCTCAAACATGAATACTGAGTAGTATTCAGTATTCAGTACTGATTCAGTAATAGTTACTGAATAGTATTTAATTTTATAGATTAAATAAAATCTAGATGCCCCATAAAGGATATCTGGTTGAAGTACATCTGGAGTGTTTTTTTCTGTCATTTTGAATGAAACTATAAACATTTGTGTTCATAAAGCTATAAACATTTGTGTGCAGGTATTTGTGTGAACATACATTTTTATAGAGTGAGTTGTCTGAGTCATAGGCTAAGTGTATGTTTAACTTTGCAATAAACTGTAAATTGTTTTCCCAAAGGACATTCCTAACAGCAATGCATGAGGGCTCTAGCCCACCATCCTAGTCAGCATCTGTTATAACCAATTTGTTTTGCTAAAACTTTCAATGTTTTAATAAATGTAATATCTCATTGTGGTTTTAATTTGTATTTCTGTAATGACTAGGGCAACACAGTAAATACACAAATACTAATGTAATGAGATCCACACTTACCAAAATGGCTTTTGAGGTGTTCTTCAAGCTGATCTCAAAGGACACTGAGTAGCTTATCATGTGCTCTTTGGCCGTCATCCTTATATCTGTTTAGAACCTTACCTATTATTTCTATTGGGTTATTGTTTTCTTGTTGAGCTTGGGAGTTCTTTGTGCATTCTGGGTTGAAGAACTTTGCCAGAAATGAGATTGGCAAACACCTTCTCCCAGTCTGTGGCTGGTTTTTTCATTCTCTTAACATTGTGTTTTATAAAGCAAAATTTTCTTGATTTAAGTAAAGTCTATTTTTTGTCTTCTAGACTGTGATTGTAATATCATATTTTTAAAAATGTTTACCCAGCCCCGGCCAAACTGCAACAAAGAAATAGCTGGGCATTGTGGCAGGTGCCTCTAGTCCCAGCTACTCGGGAGACTGAGGCAAGAGAATCACCGAATCCCAAGAGCTGGAGGTTGCTGTGAGCTGTGATGTCACAGCACTCTACAGAGGGCGACAAAGTGAGATTCTATCTCAAAAAAAATCTCTCAAGAGTTCAGACTTGATGTCCTACACAAAATATTGAATTTGTGTAATATAAATGTATCTTATTAAGTAGTATGTATTAATAGTTAATCTTTTTGACAGTTAAACATGAAAGCCATTAATATGTTGGTAGTACTATTAAGATACTAATTCAGAAGTTTTAATTATTTGTCAGGAACACAGTAAGGTTTATCTTTTGAGTCAGTCTTTCCAGCCAGCATCCTTACCTCTCTTGCCCCTTGTCTTTCTACTGTGTGTCTTGTCAGCTTTTATTCATGAAGAACTAAATAGTAGGCTGGGCGCAGTGGCTCATGCCTATAATCCTCGCACTCGGGAAGGCCAAGGCAGGCAGATTGCTTGAACTCAGGAGTTCAAGGGCTAGCCTGAATAAATAGTTTTGAAATGTACCACTGCATCATGCACGTTAGATGAGGTCCCCCCATATATCCTCACTCCTCCCATATCCCCCCTCCCCTCCCCTCTCTCTCCTCTTCCCTTCTACTTTCTGGACTATAGTTATGTTTTGCCATTCATGTGAGTGTATAGGTGATTATATATTGATTCATAGTAATATTAAGTACATTGGATGCTTTTTTTTCCATTCTTGAGATACTTTACTAAGAAGAATATGTTCCAGCTCCATCCAGGTAAACAAAAGATGTGAAGCCTCCATCTTTTTATGGCTGTATAGTATTCCATGGTCTGCATATGCCACAATTTGTTAATACATTCATGGGTCAAAGGGCACTTGGGCTGTTTCCATGTCTTGGCTATTATGAATTGGGCTGCAATAAACATTCTGGTGCAAATGTCAAAAAATAAAAATAAAAATGTTTACTTAACCCCAAATTACAAAGGTTTTCTCCTAGAAGGTTTATGATTCTTATGCTTTTTGATTTAGGTCTATGGTCTATCAGAGTTATTTAAAGTCTAGAGCCATAGTCATTTACAGTCTGCCTTTAAACAGGTCTGAGGTAAAGGAAAAGGCCTATTCTTCCCTTGTACAAGAGTGAATGGGTTTCAGAATTCATTGAATTGCCGAAATCACAATGGCAGTAGCACTAGGCTGAGACTTCAGTCCTGGTTTCCCGATTCCTGCTTTACCTTATTGTCATGAAAGGAGTTTTGATTTGACCTTTTCCACTAATCTCATTTCCATCCTCTTTCTAGGCTAAAACATTCTGATTTCTGTCTAGAATTTTGGGAAACTTAATGTTCTGAACAGTCATATTAAAAGCAGAAATGAATAATTCCTGGCCTGGAAATGGCCCAATATATATTGTTATATGAGACCCACATTTTGTTGATGAGGTATTGCCCCCCAAATCCTGCCTAACAAATCAAAACTAGTGGTTCAGACATAATGTTCTTTCTTATGTTCCAAGGATCTTTGGGTCAGCTGAGGTTTGGTTGATCTAAACTCATACCAGTTAGGCAGCTTTACTTCAAGCTGCAAGTTAGATGAGTTTATTCTAAACTGTGGGTTGGATACAGTTCAGTTCCTCATATATTGTCTTCTTTTTTGCTTTCCATGCTGAAAGTAGTGACTGTCCAGAACATACTCTACTCATGTCAGATCATTGTAGTCTGAAAATCAAGCCAAGACATGCAAATATTTGTGAGGGCTCTGCTTTTGCCATCCCTGCTAAGATTGCTTGGTTAAAGCAGGTCTCATGGCCAAGTCTAACATCACAGGGGCAAGGAAATAACTCCAAGCAGAGTGAGAAGGAGAGGCAGAATGAACTTTCATTGAACAATAGTTCAAACAACTACATGTGCTCAGCAATTTAAATAATTGAATTGATGAAAGACTGAAATTAGAATTCTGTATTTCTCCTTGGGAAAACTGATCTCTTTCCAGACCTAATATTGATTTGATAGGTCACAAGGCAAGTTTCTGACTCAAGACTGAAATATTACACAATTATTCCAATAGTTTTTGTTTGACCTGTTGGCTGCCCACCTCACTTCAAAACATTGACTAAACAAACATGATGAGGCAACATGACTAAGAGCTCAACCAGGATCTCAATCCCGACAGCAGTGTCTTTGAAAACTATCATTTTGTATGTATTTGACTCACACAGCTTGCCTTACACTGTCTGGGTGTTGTGAAATATAATTTAAGTTGGGAATCATTACTTCTTTGGGATGTACACTTTTTACAGAACAAAGATGCCGTTTAATCACACAGATTGAAAATAAGTAGAGAACAATGCAGTGTAGAGCTGGAAGGAATTTAAACCACGACTCTTACTTCAAAGATCAGAAATCTGAGGCCCAGAAAGGTTAAATACTTTTTTGAATGGCAGAAGAAGTTGATGAAAGATTTAAGTTTAGAATCCAGAATTTTTTTGTATTGGTGATCAGAGGCTGAAAAGGGCACTCACAGCATCAGTATTTATTGGGGAGAAAGTTCCACACAGTATTGTTTTTCCAAGTATAGTAAACTTTATAGCAGCTAAGGTATGTTGTAGATTCATGTCTATACTGATAGATTTCAGGTAGTGCAAAGATGGAAAGAATATGCCTGAATGCTAAGGCACATTAGAGGAATTCATAGGGCTGTTCACTGAATAAGGATATGATTAGTCTGTAACCATGCTTTTTTTGGTCAGAGGACTAAGCTGCATTCCTAGGATACACCTTAAAGAGAGATCATCTTTTATCTCAAATAACAATGAGAGAAATTGAGATTTGCTATTGTTACAGGAAAGTTGGTATGTTCTCCTGGTCACCAGGTGTTCTAAGTTTTCAGGGTGCTTGTAATTAGGCTGGGGTGGTGTTTTTCTTAGTCTGATATTGCCAACATCAAGACTTTTTTCCCTCTCCCTTGCCGCAGACTGTAGGCCCATGGGGAGGGACTCAGGAGCTAATCCAGAGAAATTTTTCTCTAAGAAAGACCAAGTGGGCAGAGTGCTAAGCTACCCTTCTTCAGCTGGGTTGAACTTCATTCTTCATTAACTCCAGCCCAATCAGAAGATTACAAATAAAGTAAGCACTAATGTCCATGGGGTAGAAAATAAAAAGAAGTTATTAGCCATGGTGTAGAAAATCAAAAGAAATTACACACTTTTGGGGGCCACGTTATTTGCCATGTATCATAGTAAGTAATTGATTCAAGCTTGCCATTGACCATTCAAAATCTGATTTTTAAGTTATTCAAATCATATTTTCATTGATCTATTTTTACATAAAAGAAAACTTTGTAGAAATTTACAAATATTTACATAAACTCTTTTTTCACCCCTGATGATCTTTATAAATTATAATTCAAAAATTTACTTCTTTCTTTTATCCATGTTGAGAATTCTGAAACTTACATTTTGGCATCAGAAAGAGGTTTTACATTAAGGTAAAATATTATTAAGAAGCATTTATGTTCAAAAGCATTTGTTGCTTTTGTTATTTATGCCTCACCTACTAGGGACTTGCTTATAATTGAAATTGTTACAAGTTCTATGTATCTTGTAACCATGATGTGATAATTATCCAGTTAAGCCCTAATAAGTCTTAATGTAGATAAATGTGTATGGAATGCAGACACAGGTATACATACCAAACTCAAAAATGTCCCCTCATTTGTTTCATGGAAATTGGTTCAGTAAAACTAAATGAGGGGGTTGATGGAAGTTTGACATGGTAAATCAAAGATGACTTCCAAGAGGATGTGGATTCTAATCTATTTCCAAGAAGAGCAGAGGTGCATAGAATTATAGGAATAAAAAGAGTCAAGATGAAGATGAGAGCTAGGATGACATGATTGCACACACACACACTCTCTCTCTCTCCTACACACACTCATGATCACATACAAACAATCACACACACTCACACATTCACGCTCACATACACTCTCCATACACTCTCTCACACACACTCACACACTGACACACACAGGAGAGTGCTCACACACATACACATGCCTATGCGTGCACAAAACAAAAGGAAAGAAATAGAGTGATTACAACTTTCAACAAATAAAAGTATTATTTGACTAACCAGAAGGAAATTTCCATCCTCCAATTAAGTCCTGTCTTTATCTTGATGATAATATCTAAATGTGGTAAGCATTAAGCTAGAGGTCACCTGAGGTCAAATATCTTAATACAAAACTCAACCTAAAATGCAATATAGGCCCACGGTAACCTAGGGAATACATTGCACTATTTCCTTTAGGAACTAAGGTTCATAAATGAAATTGCAAGGTTGCATGGTTTAGATAACAGCATAGTATTTACCATAGGAAGAAACCCAGGTCACAGAAAAACATGCAGCAAATAGAGTCTATTCAGAGAGAAGAACATTGCTTATAAATTCTTTACAGACAATATCTATTGATCATGTTCCCTTGATCTATCATTGAATATAAATAGGAAGGGTCATCCTGGGGTTTTAGCTCTCAGTTTTTCAAATGCACTGAAGGGAATTTAGCAGAAATAATACCACCCTCCAGGCACAGAGGACGAGCCTGTATAGCCTTTGGGGGGCTTCCATGCTGAACCTTCATTTCTGCCCCATTCTGTGCTTCCTGAGTCAGATCTCCTTGGGAGGTTGGGGCTGGTGGGCTGAGCTGCTCAAGCTCATGGGCACCTTGTGGGCAACAGAGCTTTATTTGGAGATAGGGTATGGACGGGAGCAGCAATATCCAGATTAACTGAGAACTGAGTGGTCCATTCCACAAAAGCTGGGTGTTTCTGCCAAGTTCTCTGCAATGACTGTACTGTCCAATAAAACCCTCTACCCTGACAGGAGAACTATTTTATAATCTGTGCCATCCAGTAGAGTAGCCACTAATATTATGTGACTATTGAGTGCTTGAAATATGTGACTGAAGACCTGAATTTTAATTTAGTTTAATTCTAAATTTAAACAGCCATTTTTGGCTAGTGGATTCCATATTGGAAAGTATAGATGTTTCCTAACACCCTGATATCCTTTTGAGCCTGACCCCAACTTACCAAATATGATGCAGGTAGAAACATTGTGCTTTAAAAACATAAGTGAAATGAAAGTTTATACTGTGGGCATTGGTATGAAAAGAAGACTTCTTTGGAAAGCAAAACCTTTGCCAAATAAATACATCTTCAGGAACAGACCTTAAATATTAATTCATTAATTAAATATTTACTGAGAAGCCATTAGCAAGATGCAGTGGTCTATGTGTTAGGAATAAAAAGATGAAACACTCTCTGCTTTTTTTTTTTTTTTTTGTAGAGACAGAGTGTCACTTCATCACCCTCAGTAGAGTGCAATGGCGTCACACAGCTCATAGCAATCTCCAACTCCTGGGCCTAGGCGATTCTCTTGCCTCAGCCTTCCAAGTATCTGTGACTATAGGCACCTGCCAGAATGCCCAGGTATTGTTTTGCTGCAGTTTGGCCGGGGCCGGGTTTGAACGTGCCACCCTCAGTATATGGGGCCAGTGCCCTTCTCACTGAGCAATAGACGCCACCCACTCTCTGCTCTTAATAAACTCCCAATCTAGTGTGAGGAAAGAGATAAACAAGCAGATGTTTAAAGTATGAGATGATAAATGCCCAGACAGAGGAATGAACTGGACCTTAGGCAACACGAGTGACTTTCATAATGCAGGGTGTTCCGTCAGCCATTGTGTAATTGTTAACAGCTAGCACATGTGTTACAATGGAAGGTATTAGGTGCTATAAGGGATTTTAAAAGGATGAGATAATTTCTGCCTTCAGAAAGCTTTCATACTGAACTTCTGCAATAACTGATCTATTTGATTTCTTCCAAATATAGATGTCTATTTTGGTAACAGGAATGTAAGTTTCTTATCTCTGAGGAAAACCAGTATCAGTTGCAGGGTCATTTGTCTTGAGAACATCATCATATAGAATAATTTTCTGTTACCCCAGCTCCAAGTTTTCATTGGTATCAGTCCCTATTGTGCAACCTGATTCATTCTTCTGTATTATTCACTTGCCCACAGTAGTGCTGAGCAGGAGGGGAGGAGCAAGAATGTGAAGGCAAGAGTGAGTATTGTGTGTAGCCCAAGAGCTACCGCTTGCTTACATGTATGGCTCTGGTCAGCTGCTCATGCCTGATGACTGTTATTTTAGCTCAGCTGCTATAACAAGAACACCAGAGACTGGGTAGTTTAAACACAAACATTTATTCCTCAAGGTTCTGGCGGCTATGAAGTCCAAGATCAGGGTGTCAGTATGGTTGGCTTCTAGTGAGTGCCTTCTTGGTTTCCTCATATGGTGAAGAGAGAAAGAATAGAGAGAAGAAAAGAGAGAGAGAGAAAGAGAGCTCCTGGGCTTCTTCATCTCTTTAGAATTGTACCCATTATGGGGGTTCCAATCCATATTCAATGTGACCTCATCTGAACTTGTTAAGCTCCCCAAAATACTACCTCCAAATAACATTACACTAGGGATCAAGGCTTCAACATATAAATTTTAGAGGGACACATATACTCAGTCCATAGCAACAGTTGAACCTCACATGCCAGCTCTACTTTTCTGCCTCTGGCTGTTTTTTGAAAGTGTAGGGAGCACACCTACCATGAGCATGTTAATATATCTGTGGGATTTTCTTTAAAAACTGAGGACAGAACCGATGTCTAAATGCTTCAGTGCCAATCATTTCAGTGAACATTTCTGGGAAATATTTTGTGAACTTATCTAAGGTTCTGGAAGGTTGTCTAAAACAAAACAAACAAACAAAAAATAAATACAGAAAGGATTGGAAATGCCTATTGCAGTGCTCTTGAAAATGCATTTCTACTTTAGTCTTTCCTTCCTTAAGGTCTCTCATTCCTTATCCCTCAGTCTATTCTCACCTTAAAAATCAACTGTGTACTCAGGTTCTTCCTTGTGAGTTGAGTAGGTTCTATGGTTTGATTATGCTCCCTAAAATTTATGGATTAGAAACCTAATCCCCAATACCACGTTGAGAGGTGGGAATTTAAGAGGCCATTAGGTGATGAAGGCTCTGCCCACATAAATGAACTATTGTCATCATGAAGGGATGGATTAGTTATCTCAAAAGGGGGGCTTTTTAAATGTGTGATCTATGCTTAGAATAACTTGTTAGGAATGCAGTATTATTTGTGAATCTCTGAAAATATGCTGAATTCTTTCATTTTTCAGTGTTCTAGGATGTTCATTTTTCCACTAAGTACATCCCATTTTTTAAAAAATGAAATTCTCCTCATCAGGTATGACCCTCATCTGGATGGATAACATTATATGTCTTATCTGGCTTTTCCTTTTGGTAACAACAACAACAAATTATCAGTTAAATGTGAATTCAGAATCACCTAGTCTACTCATGAGTAGTGCTGATCAGAGGGAAAAGCAGTAAATACTCACCTGTGTGGATCCTTTGATTCTTTCCTAAAACATTTCCATGCCTTCATTTTGATAGACTTGGCATTTCTCTCTCTTTTCTTTTCTTTTTCCTTCATTTTTTGAGACTAACCATCCTGTTTTTTATATTTATCCTGTTTTTATATTTATCATTGTTGCTTTCCAAAAATTATAATAATCTCTCTCTTTTTTTTTTTTTTAGAGACAGAGTATCACTTTATTGCCCTTGGTAGAGTGCCATGGCATCACACTGCTCACAGCAACCTCCAACTCCTGGGCTCAGGCAGTTCTCTTGCCTCAGCCTCCTGAATAGCTGGGACAATAGGTGCCCACCACAATGCCTGGCTATTGTTTTTTGGTTGCAGTTTGGCTGGAACTGGGTTTGAACCCGCCACCCTTGGTATATGCAGCTGGCACCTTACTCACTGAGCCACAGGTGCCACCCTAAGAATCTCATTTCTTTTAAAATTCCTAGCGTGTCCTAAGTGGATAGATAACCATGTTTCTACTTACTGGTAGCAACTTATATGTCTTATTTCAGAAAACCTGAAACCGGCCTGGTTTGTTCTTTCTCCATTAATACTGCATTTGCTTTTGGACTGGTAAGGACATCATCCAAGGTTAATGAAGTGATTCTAGCCTTCTGGGAATTATTACAATATTGTGTCATCTGGTACTTCCATCTGCCTTTTATAGTCAGTGGCTCAAGAATTTATTTACCTGTGACTTCTGGTTACAAAATGGCAGTGTAAAAGCAGATGGCTTCACTTCCCCACACAGAAAACATAAAACAAATATGCATCATCAAGATTATCATCAGTAATATCTCAGAATTCAGTCATGAGGAGGAGATAGTTCCTGGAACAACAGAGAAGTGAAAAAACTGAGCAGATGGTAAAAGAATTGGACCTCCATATTCATGACTCCCCTTCCCCCAATCTTCCCTGCATCGAGTAGTAAATTTTCACTCAGCTCACGATTTCTATACTAGAAAATGTAAAGGTGAGGTGAAAAACAAGCTTCCCCACCATCTTGGGTTAACTGGCAAAGGACCTCTTCCTGAACAAACTACAAGAAGCATCAAGAGTGTCTAAATGGAGAAACATCACTGAGGACACCCAGAGACAAAGCAGGGAGGTAGGACTACCATTTAAAGCCATGTGAGTTCTGCTCTGTATGGCCAAAGGAGATGACAACTCAGAGTGGCTGTTCAGCAGCACCATGCTGTAGGAGGTTTGTTTCCTAGCTCCCCTGGATAAAAATACTTAGCCAGCTTTCCCACACTATTGGGATATTCTCTTTGGAACTGTCCCTATTTGTGACTGACAGCACTGTGATTGTTTACCAGAACCAAGGCAAAACTGGGCTTAAGGTGCCATCTAGTGCTAGAAAGGAAACAGCAACATAGTGGGGGAGGAGGAAGAAAAAAGAAAGAAAATCAACAGATAAAGTACCTAGAATCGTAAAGCAAATATAGCCAGTAAAAAACAAAATAAGCCAGAAAGAGAAGACTGCAGTGAATGACTAATCCTCCAATGCAAAGACACAGATGTGCATCCACAGGAAAAAATAGCAAACAGAGAACCTTGACCTTCCCAAATGGACAAAGCAAGGAACCAGTGACTAACTCTAATGAGATGACAATATGCGAGCTCTCTGACCAAGAATTCAAAATAATAGGTTTAAAGAAACTTGGCAATCTTCAAGATAATAAATACAAGCATTTAGAAATTTATCAGAGAAATTGAACAAAAACATTGATATAATGAAAAAAATTAAACAGATTTTGGGATAGAAAAGTATATTTACTGAACTGAAAAGTCATTAAAGTCTTATAGTAGCAGCATGGATCAAGCAGAGAAAAGAAACAGTGAGCTTGAAGTCAGCCAATTTGAAAATGCATGAGGGAAAAAATGGAAAAAAAAGAGGAATGGAAACAAGATTACCTGTGGATATAGAAAATTACCTCAAAAGACCTAAAAAGTATTTAAAAGATATAGAAAATTACCTCAAAAGATCTAAAAAGTATTAATGTTCAAGAGGAAATTAATCAAGAGCAAGGTGTAGAAAGCTTATCCAAAGAAATAACAAAAAACTTTCCAAAACTTAACAAAAAAGATTAATGTCCAGGCAGAGAAAAATTAGAGACTACCAAACAGATTTGACCCAAACAAGACTGCACCAAGGCAGCCTTTTAGAAAATAAGGACAAAGAGCAGGTTTTAAATCAAGAAAAGGACACAAATAGTATGTCAGGAGCTCCAATTCATCTGAAAACAGACTTCTCAACAGAAACCATATAGGCCAAGAAGTAGTGGGATGACATTTTTGGAACTGCTAAAAGGGAAAAAAACCCCCACATAGTAAAGAATACTGTATTCAGCAAGCCTATTCTTCAGATATAAAGAAGAGATAAACTCTTTATCTTCACCTCCAAACTCTCCCCAACAAAAGCTGAGAGAATTTATGACTACCATACTCATCTTAAAAAACATGATAAAGGATGTTCTTTAATCTGAAAGAAAAAAATGTGCAAAAAGAAAATATTTGAAGTTATAAAACCCACTGGTGAAATTGAGTGCATGGAAAAACTCTAAATATTCTAATACTATAATTTTGGTATGCAGTTCACCTATAACTTCAGTATGAAACCCCAAAGGCAAATACAAGGTGAACATAAAGTTTGTGTGCAATTTAAAATAGTAATAGTAAATTGCATATGAACTTTATGGATACCTTGTATGTCAGAAACAGTAATGCCTACAGAAACTTGGTAAGACACGGGTGATATAAAATTATATAAATTGAGACAACATAAAGTCAAAATATGGGGTGAGTAAAGTGTAGAGTTTCTTTTTCATTTTTTCTTTGTTTCTATTCTTTGTGATCTAAGATAGGTATCATTTCTTTAAAATAACTTGTTATGTCTATAAGACTTTTTTTTATAAGCCTCACAGTAATCAGAATGCAAAAACCTGTAATAGATTCACTAAAAATAAAAAGCAACAAATTAAAAAAATATAGCTGGAGAAAATCTCTTAACCACTAAGGAAAACGTTAAAGGGGAAAAAAAGGAGAGGATTTAGTAACAAACCAGAAAAACAGCAACAAAATGGCAGTAGTCCCTATTTATTAATAATAACACCAAATATAAATGGATTCAATCTCCCATTAAAAGACCCAGAGTGGCTGAATGAAGAAAGAGACAAAATGTAGCTATAGGTTGCCTACAAGACACCTAGTTCACCTACAAGACATGCATAGACTAAATGTGAATGGGTGGGGAAAATATCCTGTGAAACTGTAAACAAAAAAGAGCAGGAGTGTAACTATGTCAGATAAAAAAGACTACAAATGAAAGACTATACATAGACAAAAGTCACTATACAATGAGCAAGGGGTCAATTCAGCAAGAAGATATAACAATTCTAAATATCTATGCACCTAACACCAAAGCTCCCAAGCATATAAAACAAACATTAGTAGAATTAAAAGAAGATATATAGATCATGTAAATCTTTTACTTTCTTTTTCTTTTTGAGATAGACTCTCAAGTTGTTGCCCTGGGTAGAGTGCTGTGGCATCAAGCTCACAGCAACCTCCAACTCCTGGGCTTAAGTGGTTCTCTTGCCTCAGCCTCCCAAGTAGCTGAGAGTATAATCTTTCACCTTTTAAAAGAAGATATATACTACAATACAATAATAATATGTGGGACTTCAATATCCCACTCTCATTAATGAATAGTTTATCCAGACAGAAAGTCAACAAAACAACACTGGAATTAAACTACACACTAGATTAGTAGTCCTAACCAACAGCTACATAACACTTCACTTAACCGCTACAAAATATGCATTCTTTTCCTCAGCATATGGGACATTCTTGAGAATAGGTCATACCTTAGGCCATAATACAAGGCTCAATAAATTATAAAAAGCATAATAGAAATCATATCAAATATTTTTTCTGACCACAATTGAATAAAAACAGAAATTAATAACAAGAGAAGCCCTGGAAAATGTACAGTCACATGGATTAAATATGCTTCTAAATGAGCAATGGTCCATAAAGAAGTTATGAAGGAAATTTAAAAAGTTTTTAAACTAATGAAAATGTAAATACAACATACCAAAATCTATGTGGTTAAAAAAAAAAATCTATGAGGGAAATTTATAGCCATAGCAACTGTATCAAAAAGGTAATGTGGGGCACCTGTAGCTCAGTGGTTGGGGAACCGGCCACATGCTGGGGCTGGTGGGTTCAAACCCAGCCTAGGCCTGCTAAACAAAAACAATAACTATGCATTGTGGCAGGCACCTGTAGTCCCAGCTACTTGGGGGGCTGAGGCAAGAGAATGGCTTGAGCCCAAGACCTGGAGGTTGCTGTGACACCACAGCACTTTACTGAGGGTAGAAAGTCTTTAAATAAACAACTTAATGATACAACTCAAGGAAATTTTATCACATTTATTCTGTATAGTACTGGAAGTCTTGGCCAGAGCAATTAGACAAGAGAAAGAAATAAAGGACATTCAAATGGGGAAGGAAGAAGTCAAATTAGCCTTGTTCACGTATTACATGATCTTAGAAATAGATTAAGTACCAAAAAAATTAGAAATAGGACACAAATTTAGTAAAGTTGGAGGATACAAAAACCAATAACATTTGTATATGCAAATAATGAACAATATCTAAAAGAAATAAAGAAAGCAACTCCATTTACAGTAGCTACAAAGAATATAAAATACCTAGGAATCAATTTAACTAAAGAAGTAAAAGATTTGTGTAAGGAAGACTATAAAATGAAAAGATCTATGTAAGGGAAACTATAAAACATTGATGAAAGAAATAGAAGAAGACACTGGAAAGATATTTCCAGAAAAACTGGAAAGATATTCCATTCCATGCTCATAGATTGGAATAATTAATATTGTTAAAAATGACAATATCACCCAAAGCAATTGACAGAGTCAGTGCAATCACTCTCAAGATACCAATGACATTCTGCACAGGAATAGAAGAAACAATCCCCAAATTGATTGAAATGAAACTACAAAAAATCTTAAGTACTTGAAGAAATCCTGGGCAAAAAGAGCAAAGCTGGAGGCATTATACCATTTGACATATACATACGTGTGTGTGAGTATATATATATGTGTGTGTATGCATACATTTACAGCCAACTGATTTTCAGCAGAGGCACCAAGGACATACAATGTGGAAAGAGCAATCCCTTCAATAAATGGTGCTGGGAAAACTGAATAAGCACAAGCAGAAGAAAAAAACTAGATTCTTATCTTTTACTATGTGCAAAATACAAATCAGAATGATATAAGACCTGCAGTTGCTGGGGAAATGCTCTAGAATATTGGTCTGAGCAAAGACTTTTTTGTTTTCTTTTGTATACGGAAACAATCAACAGAGTGAATTTTCTCCCACAGAATGGGATAAAATATTTCCAAACTGCCCATCTGACTAGGGATGAGTAATCATAATACATAAGGAGTTCACACAGCTCAATAGTAAATAATTATAATAATCCAATTAAAATGAGCATAAGATTTGATAGACATTTGATAGAATTGCTGGGGAGATGCTCTAGAATACTGATCTGAGCAAAGACGTTTTTGTTTTGTTTTGTATAAGACCACAAAAGCACAAGTAACCAAAGCAGTAATAGACAAATGGGATTACAAAAGCTTTGGCCTCTGCACAGCAAAGGAAACAATCAACAGAGTGAATTTTCTCCCACAGAATGGGATAAAACATTTCCAAACTGCCCATCTGACTAGGGATGAGTATTCATAATACATAAGGAGTTCACATAGCTCAATAGTAAATGATAATACTAATAATCCAATTAAAATGAGCATAAGATTTGATAGACATTTCTCTGAAGAGAGGATGTAAATGGCCAACAGACATGTGAAAAAAATAGTTAATATTCTTAATTATTGGAGAAATACAAATCTCAACTACAATGGCATATCATCTCACACGAGTTAAAATGTCTTTATCAAAAAGACAGGCATGCTGCCAAGGGTGTAGAGGAAGAGAAACTCCTATACACCAAGAGTGCATATGAAATTGGAGGTCATTATCTTAAGGGAAAGAAGCCAAGCACAGAAAGATAAATATCACATGTTCTCACTCATTTGTCAGGGCAAAGAACATAGACCTTGTGAAAATAGACAATATCTTGGGGGTTACCAGTATCTCAGAAAGGCAGAAGACAGGGACTATGAGGAATGACTGATTAATGGGTTTAAAGTACAGTCAGAAAAAGGAAAACTTAGTGTTTGATAGGTCAGTAGGGTGGCTATAGTTTACAGTAATCTACTGTGTATTTTAAAGTAGCTAGAAGAAAATCATTTGAATGTTTTTACTATAAAGAAAAGACAAATTTTTTAAGTGATGGATATCTCAATTACACTGATTTAATCTATAAATTACATCAATATATTATAAATTATCACATGTACTCTGAAAATATGTGCATCTATAATACATTGATTAAAATTTAAAATGAATTTTAAAAGAATTTACTGTTTGGAAAATCTGAATTCAAAATAAGATATTTTTCTTGAGCAAGGTTGAGAGCTATCACTGAGATAGAAATGAAGGAGGTAGCAGCAATAGGATTTCTGGATCAGTGTTACTCCAACAATCTATGAACGCATACATTTTATGTATTTTTGGACAAGAAATAATCTATATACTTTCATTTCAAAAGCCATAATTCATTTGAAAGCTTCAAAGATACCTTTTAGCCAATTCTTTACTAGTAATTCCCAGTATTTTTTTCCCAATAAAAATTGAAAATTATGTTTTATATCTGATCTTTCCATTAATTTATTCTTTCTAATTTGCAGAAATGCTGTAGTGTTTTACAAATTAATGTAGGGAAAATGTCATCTAAGGAAATTGTGTGCAGGCTTTCTAAATACATAGATATGATCTAAGAGTTAAGTCCTGACCTTGATATTAATTTCAGAGAAGTAAAAATATATACAAGCATCAAACTAAATGTCAAGTTTCTAAAAATTCCCCAAGAGCTCTCCTTTGATTCTATATCAGAAAAGGAAAGAGAGAAGAAAAATGTATACACATTCATTTGTTGCGAACATAGTTTTTCAGGTAATACAGATAACATGATATAAATGTTAAAATTAAATTTTTGGAATCTCACTAGTAGAGATAGTTACTTTCCATTCTTTCATGTATACAAAATTAGGATCTTATTTAATATTTTTATGTGCTACCATTTTTACTTAATATTAAATGAAGCACAAACTTTTTAATTTCCTTTTTTTTTTTTAGAGTTCAATGTGTCTTGAGGCTCTTTTATTTTTATTAAATCACTTTTTTTATTGAATGGTAACTATGTACATTAATGCACTTCTGGGGTACAGTGTGGGGTTTTCATACACAATCCAAAACACTTCCATCAAACTGGTTAACATAGCCTTCGTGTCTTTTTCTTAGTTATTATTTTAAAACGTTCACATTCTGCTCTTAGAAAGATTCACTTGTACCCTTGTAAGATAAACCTCAGAAGTGATCCCTCCAATCCCCCTCCCTCCACCTACTCCCCCTCCCTTCTCCCTCCCCCCTTCCCGTATTCTTAGGCTGAAAAGGTCAATAAAATAGATAAACCTTTGGCCAGCCTAACCCTATTATGAAACTTTTTTATTTCTATCATATAGTCTTTGAAATATTATACAGGGTGGCCATAAATTTTGTGTGCAACTTTATGCCACAATAGTTGTGTGTAACTATTGGTAATTACAACTATTTAAATTGCACACAAACTTTATGGTAACCCTGTATAGTCTTTAAAATATGCTATTATTATTTTTATTACAGTCTTTAAAGACATGATTTTTCATGTCTGTGTAATGCTTCATGGTATGGTTTTGTCAGGTTGTATTAGGTCAGTCCCGGAGTGGGTGTTAAGACAGCTCCTCCCTTCCATGCTTTTAATACTAATTACACTCGCATGATATCTTTTGAAATAAATGTTTGACCAGGTCTCGGATTATTTCCTTACTAAAGATTTCTAGAAGCAGGCTTCAGGAATCCAAATGTTGAAATTTTTGTGGCAATTGATACACACTGCCTGACAGCTCTCCAGAAATTCTTGTTCCCAGAAACCCTCTATCACTACCGTTGCACCAGCATTCAGTTTTATTCTTTGTCACTACCAACTTGATAGGGTGCTCCTTGAAACACAACTCATTGCTTAATGTGCATTTCTTTGATTACTAATGATATTTTATTATTTTTCAAGTTTCTGCTGTATTCAAATTTGTATTTCTGTGCATTGTTTATGATTTCAATCCATTTGTCTGTGAGACTCTATGTACTTCTTACTAATTGGTAGGGTTTATTCTAAGTCAACTGTAGTAAAAACACTTTAATCATTTTAATTGGTCATCGTGCATTCCATTTTTATTACACATGTCTCTGACTGACATTTTGATATTATAGTCCTTTTAATGGCTATGATGTTTTGATACACCCTCATCTGGAAGACATTGGTGACCTACAGTGCTGATACAAGATGTACAAGTGACTGGATTGAAACGCTGTAGGAGCATTAAACAATGTAGGCAAACCTACACTGCAGTTTAGGTTGGCGTTAAGACTAATACTCACATCTCCAGCAGTTTAGGTTGGAGTTAAGACTAATACTCATATCTCCTAAATAATCTTGATCAGGTGTTGATGGCAGATTCTAAGAAAATTCTCACAGATCCTGCAGCTCATAAAAGAAAGCAATGATACCAAGTGTGAGTAGGTCAAACACATACTACTTTACTATGGGGACATCTCATGTGACTCTTACCTTTCTATACTAAGAAAAGATAACTTTTTAGAGACAAAGACTGTTAGGAACTGTCCATAAATTGTTGGTGTTGAGGATTGGATTGTGCTGAGAGTGTGTGCTGTTATGTACTTCATAATTAGTAATACATTTAAAAAATTGCCCCCAAACCTGGTAGATTGAAACAACAGACTTTTTTTTTTTTAATTTTATTTTTTGGTTAGGAATGTGAACATAGCTTAGGTAGTTTCTTTAAGGTCTCTTATGAGGTTGTGGTTTAGTGTATGGCCAAGTTTACAGTCATTCAGTTAGACTGGGGGAAGATTTACTTCCAAACTCCCTCACTTTGATTTCTGTACAGCTATGCTTTGTGAAATGGCAGTTGGCTTCTTTCAGAATGACCAAGAGAGTGCCCCCAGGGAGGAGAGAGTACCACAGCAGCAGCTGCAGTCTTCTTAATAACCTAACAACAGCATCCCCCATTCATTAGTAGCCAATCATTCAGCCCAGCCCACAGTCCAGGGCAGGAAAAGCAGGAGGTGGGAACTCTTGTAGGAGGTCAGCTAAGTGGTCACTGCCTTGCCTGTCATTAGCTTCCTTCACTCCACCAACAGATGATCATTCAGTTCATGCATATGCATGAATGTGAAATACACATAAAGATCTGAAACTTCACAAGATTTATACTTCAAAAATCTCATAAAATTTGATGAATTACTTTGACATTAGTTTGCATAGGTTCGGACCATTTAGATCTTATTGGTCTTCATCAAATTATCACCTTTCCTGGCAAAGTGGAAGACATATCTTGAGGTTTAGGTAACTTTTCTACATATACACATAGTGGGAGAAAAGTCCCAAAACTTTTCGACTCCTGATTTTTTTCCCTGTCACCTTAGGGAGTAGTAGTAGAAAAATGTGGAATGGTATTTGTAATAGTGTTCTCTAGAAGGTCATGGGCTATAATGTGGTATTGTTGTGCATGAAAATAATAGCTATCTAGCCAAATTTAGCATGTAGGTTCTTTTCTAGCCCTTCCACTAAAAACTAGTGTTAAGACAGCTGGCTTGGTGGCTGGGGCAGGAAGAAGGAGAGGTTGGAAGGAAGGAGAGCAATTGTTAACATTAAAGACCCGCTGCAGTGATACTGGTGTGCTACTGAGAGGGAGTGGGACGGCTCATGGGAACACAGAGTAACAAGGTGAATTGTAACAGGATAGAGAAATGGGTAACAATTTTAAGGCATAGTCTGATTGGGACTTGATAGGCAGAATGCCAGGAATTCACATAAGTCCCTGGAAAGTGTAGGTAGCTTGAGAAACTCCAAATAGGAATTACTTAGAGGCTTCAAACTGCTATTAGGGAGAGTATGTTAGTTTGAACAATGCCCCCCCAAAGACATCCATACTCTAATTCCAGAAACCTGCAAATACGTCACTTAACATAGCATAAAGAACTTTGCAGATATAATTAAAGTTACAGACTTTAAAACAGATTATTTTGGATTATCCAAATGACCATAATCTAATCACATAAATCTTAAAAACAGAGACTTCTGAGAAGGCAGAAAAGAGAAATCAAAGAAAGGGGAATCAGAGAGATTTCAAGCATAAGAAGGATTTGGTGTGTGCAGGCTGTGAGATGGAGGGGCCATTTGCAAAACTAGACAGCAATCTCTAGAAGCTAAAGGTGTCCCCCACTGACAGCTTGCAAGGAAATGGGATCTCAGTCTTACAATCGAAATGAATTAGATTCTGTCAGTTTCACTGAGCTTAGAAGTAGATTCTTTCCCAAAGTCCTAGTAAGGAACACAGCCCTGCTGACATCTTGATTTTAGTCTATTGAGGTCTGTGTTAGATTTCTAAGCCAGCTACAGAGATGCTTTACTAAGCTGCTAGACTGTGGTAGTTTGTTATGGCAATGATAGAAAACCAGTACAAAGAGATACAAATCACTTGTGTTTTTAAAAAACTACAGAGGAGCAGAGCACGTTAGGTTGGTGGGTGGAATTCCCCTTAGGGAAACAACATTTGAATGGAACAGGAAATTCAATCTATCTTTGAGGCTCTATCAACCTAAGAAATGTAGTGCACACTGCCAATAGTATAAGGGACCTCTGTAGCAGGCACTAAGTCAATTCTGCTGTGCAGGGCAAGGTCAATTCTGAAACGAGCAGGCTGCTCAGATGAGTCTAGTGTTATGGCACCTGTCCTTGCCTTTTCCTTGACTTTGGGAGTTTCATCCCAGCTCAGCCCTTAGACCCCTAAAGGGATATTAAGAGCAGCTGGGAAGGGAATGGGACAAGAAAGGGCTGGCATTTAGGTAATAGAAGATGGTAGGAATAGAAGGCCATAAACTGAGGAAGAATAAACCTCATCAATTAACACTCACAAGACAGGGTCACAGCATGAAAACAGACTCATCACAGGAGTATAAATCATGAGAGGAGCATAACATTTCAATGAAATAAGCTCACTTGCATTAAAATAGCAGGTTCTTCAAATTAGTGATATAACAAACACATTCCGTAGCAAAATGAGAATTGTTCTCAATGAATGTGCCTTATGTTTCATAGTACATCAGCAAAGAAGGAAGGCAAGTACATAAGATTCAGTTTAGACTAGAATTTGTCTCAGTATAGGGCAGGAAGCCAGGAAGCCTGGAAGCCTGCAGTGGTCCCACAATTGTATAGAGTTAGTGTAAAGATTTCAACACTGCTTATATTTGAAATGCTTGTTCTGAAAATGTGGTTGGGTTTTATCTTGCAGACATGTTAAATCTTGTAATAATCATATCACCCCAACAGGGGCCCTAAGATGCTCAGAGCCAAGATATCGACCTTATCAATGAGGCTTTCATTTTTCTCCTTAGAATTGGCTTGTTTTCTCACCACCACTTTGTTCCCGTGCTGATTTCTTCATCTGTTTCTTTGTATTCTGTTACTTTAGGGCATTTGGCCATCAATTTCAAATTTCGTTTTGGGATGAGACTAAGAAGAAAAAAAGTCAAGGATAAATAGAAAAACAATACATGTATTTATTTGTCTTAACAGATGGCTGAGCGTAGCTGTAATCTGGGTGCATGTCTGCTAATAGAGAGGTAACAGGGAAGAATTCGAGTGGATTAATTCCTGGGTGTACAGCCTTTTATAAATATTCAGCATCATTGACTGGTTTGAAAATTTCAGCTATGGCATTTCTACTCCTTTGGGTGACTGAATCTTGTTTGTTGATGTGGTGGAAAGTCTTGCTTGACAAAACAACTGCCCCTATTGGCTTCCTTCCCAGTTCCTATGTTTTGAAAGTGCTTTCAGCTCTGTAGCAGATCAGGTACACAGGGCATCCACAGACACTTACACGTTGAGATAGCGTCTTCCTATCTTTTTGAAATTTATAGAATTGGCATCTGGTAGCACTGCTGAAAACAGACAGCAATAACTTTCCTAACTAGCTGATGACATAGCACTTTCAAATACAATATTTTATTTGATACAAAGCAGGATTAGAATGAGACATGGTTAATGATTTATAATTCCAACCAAACATGTTCTTATGTTTTCAGAGCCCCAAAATCCTTTCTTTTTCATTTTCTTTACCTTTTAGTCCTCTATGTAATACTGTTTTCACTCATTCATTAATTTACTTATTCCTTTATTTCATCCTTTGACATTTTGGTGAATAATGTTACTCTGCCTTAAAATGTGGCACATCGCGCTCCTCTTTTCACTCCCTGGCCTGGTAAGAGAATGGTGCAGAAACTGCTTCCTGTTCTCACTTCTTTGTTGTGCACGCCTGAGCTTTTGTTGTCATACATGAGAGGACTGAGTCTGCTCAGGGCCTCTGAGGCCACTCTGAGACGCATGATCCAATGCAGGCTTTCTGGCTATGGACCTTAGTCACTTCCCTCTCCCCGTGATGATTTACATCAGATCAACCTTTGCTCAAAATGCGGCAATGACATAGAATGCTTAATTTGGGAGAGGAAAGCAGGAAAAAAGCAAGATAGTGCCACTGAATCCCCTACTGAATTCTTATAATACTTGCTAAAAACTCTGTTTTTAGAAGCTTAGGGCACTTGTCCAAATAGTGATTTATGGGGTAGAAAAACACTATCAGATGTTAATTGATGTCCCCCAATGGCTTCTTATACATATCATGTGAAGTCTTCTCCATACCCAGGAAATTATGGCCATCCACAGTTATAACTCAGGGGATAGATAACACTGTTGAATGCTTTTGCTTACTTTTCCAGCCTTTTCCCTTGACCACATTCTACCTCCTTGCAATCTAATTTCCAGTGAGACTGATTACACATATTCTCCTACTTGCAAGGTCTTGGTATTTGCCACACCTTCAACGAGGGCCACCTCTCACTCCCAGGTCCTTCATCCTCACCTCAATCATTCTTATTCGTTTTCCTAATCAGATGGTACTTTGTAGATCTCACCTTTTCCAAATGCTCAAGCTGAACTAATTGGTCCTTCTTTGCATCTGTTTTTTATTTTTTATTTTTGGTCCTACAGAACTCTCCTTAATGTTGATCTGAGAGCTTCACTCTCTCCATGGAGTTCCTGGTGGAGAGAACTGCATCTGGTCCCAGAAATTGAGTGATGGAGTATCAGAAAATCTTAGTGCTTACAAAACCCATGATTACACAGATTCACTTTAAATCCAGATGTCCTAACTTGAGTACCAGCTTCTATCAGACTAAAATAGAAATACACGTGTCTGTGTGTATGAACGGCTAAATATTCTCTCAGATCTCTTCTAGATTTGTACTGGAATGGGTCCCATAATCTAAGTATTGTCATAAATATTCCTGGAAACAGCACTAAAATTCACATACTTAGAAATTCAGTAAGTGCAGTTTACTCATCCCACTCTGGTATCCTTAGAAAGAGAAGAGAAACTTGAAAGGAGTGAGCCTCTTGGGACGGAAGGAAGTTTTGGCTTGCTTAGCAATGTGACTCACGAGTAGAGTTAAGCTTTCCAAAGTGCACCTGTGACTTAACTACATATGACACAAGGACTCAAGGGAGAGAAATGGAAGCAGACAATTCAATCTCCCGTAAGATATTTAATAAAATATAATTTTCAAACAGAAGACAGAGCTCAGCACCTATAGCTCAGCAGCGAGGGTGTCAGCCACATAGACTGGAGCTGGCAGGTTACAACCCAGCCCAGGCCTGGCAAACAACCATGACAATTACAGCAACAACAACAACAACAACAAATAGCCAGGGGTTGTGGCCGGTGCCTGTAGTCCCAGCTACTTGGGAGGCTGAGACCCGGGAATAGCTTAAGTCCAAGAGTTTGAAGTTGCTGTGAGCTGTGACACCAAGATACTCTACCAAGGGTGATGTAATGAGATTCTGTCTCAAAAAAAAAGACATGAAGTGCAGTCAGAATTTCAAAGTATAAAACAATGGAAGTCAATATTTTCCAAATCACAGGTTTGGCTATAAATGAAAGTACAAGGGTGATAATCCCCCTATTTAGTGAATAGGGCATGTATGGAGTGAATGACATACAGTTATGCCTGTTGGAGGGGCATTCCATTGTGAAGATTTCAGGGAAATAACCCAGCAGTGAATTACAGGGCACATGCTGGTACTGTGTTCTCTCAGTTGCTTATAACCACATTGAATTGACGAGACATGAGTCACCCTACACTAGAGTTGATCATCAAAAGACCCCATACCACAACAGCAATGGCAGATGGGACCTGCTTCCAAGGGAGCAAGTGTTCCATCAAGGGCATGGAATGCTCAAACTACAATATGTTAAAATGTTCCATCAGCTGTAAAAATTAAGTCTCAACCCGGATGGCTAGGAATTGGGGCAAGCCATTAGTTTCTATTTTGTGGTTGGCTGTGGCTAGCATGGAAATCCCCTTTTTGCTTCAAAACTGTTATTCAAAGTCCTTCTGAAATGCATTAAAATAACTCTGCTGCCTTTGAAGCTTGTGGATTTAACACAGAGCACTGTCAATGCAGAAGCTTGGGTCTTCTTATCCCTGGATTTATGCTGGAATCTGTGTTGTTTATGAATCTTCTAATATTTATGATTTCTTTCTTTCTCCTGTTACTTTCCTAAAAAGTAGAATACAAAAAATACTCCCATTACTTGAAGGACCCAGCAAATTTGTTTCAGTTATTGAGATTTTACAATATTATACTTACATGGTGAAAATATTGTCTTTTTTGAGATACTTTCAAATATTATATAGCTCAGGATAGTGGGATTACTTTGTAAAATTTCATTGTTTTATTATTAGCCCTCCAACTTGCAGTTATTGTAAAACCATCATTAGTTATAGGTGGATAACTTCGCTATATCTTCTTCCTCAAAGGAGGCTATGCTTATAAAGGAAAAGATTTCTTTTATTTTTAAAATTTCAATAGATTTGGGGTTTTTAAGTTCTTTTCATTATGGAGATGAGTTGAATAATTCTGAAGTCAAGGCTTTTAGTGTAGCTATCACCAACACAGTGTACATTGTACCTGAAGGTAAATCTTTATCCCCTACTCATCTCCCTACCTCCCCTCTTCCTAGTTTCCTTGTTCATCCCAGCACTTTATGACCTATATACTCATCCTTTAGTTTCCACTTGTGAATGGAACATGTGGTATTTGTTTTCCCATTTCCAAGGTACTTCACTTAGGATAATGGTCTCCAGCACCAACCAAATTGCTGCAAAAAATATTATTTCATTCCTTTTTATGGCTGAGTAGTACTCCATGGAGTGTGTGTGTATGTATAATTTTTTAAAAATCTAATTGTCAATTGGCGGGCACTTAGGCTGGTTCCACATCTTTGAGATTGTGAATTGTCTTGCAATAAACATTTGGGTACAAGTGTCTTTTTGATATAATGACTTCTTTTCTTTTGGGTACATACCCACAAAAGGGACTGCTAGATTGAATAGTAGGTCTACTTTTGGTTCTTTGAGGACTTCATACTGTTTTTTGTAGAGCTTGTACTAATTTACATCCCCACCAATGGCACATAAGCTCTCTCGTTTCACTGTATCACAAATTCTATGATCAGATGTTTTATGAAACTTCAACTTTTAGAAATGTTATCTGATGTACCATCTCCCTTCTCTTAGATCCTCAGGCTTGAGCAGAAACAACATATCTTAGTGTACTTTATGTATTTCCCAGTAGTGAAAGTGGAAGGAGAAGATGTTTGCTTAAAAAAATGAACCATGTCCATCTACCTTATTGGCTTCTAAACTTCTAATAATTACATGATCATTATAGGTTATTATTTTAACTTGTTTCTATGTTGTACATTTAGTACTGAACAGAGGCTCAACTGGGCGTGCCCATCCAGAAATGTCTCCCTTGGGTAGTGCTGAGCTTTTAGAAACTTCCTATCAGACCATATCTGCCCTGAGTTCTATTTTCACAAGGCCAGTTCTCTGGGCTAGTTAAAGATGGTTAAAAAATGAAACAAAATAAAACTGGGAGACACCTAGCTAGAATTTTAATAGAGACTGATGTGTGAAGGTTTTACCAGGGCCTGGTATAATTCATTTTAGCCACAAACTTTCTGAATAACTCAAAAGCAGCAATTATGAATTAAGAAATCAAAGGTGGTCTTGGATCAGAGAACTGTGAGGGCAGTAGAACTCTACAGTGCCCACTATCCCATGTCTCTGTTTTTGACTTTTTCAACTTTACCTAGGATCATTCCCATGAGGAAACTTCTAGAACAAAAAATGTATACCCCTCCCCTCCAAAATAAACCTCTCTCAAATGAGGATAACATCATTCTTTACACTATGAAGTTAAAAATTAAAAGTTGGCTTTCTGATTTGAAGTCTCCCCATTCTGTTTTTGTGGAATCACACCCACGATGTGACTTTGGTGGGAAAAGGTACCTGACCTGAGGCTGAAGCACAGTAGTTCAGAAAGGGCTGCAGTGGTTGAAGAACTTGTCTGGAAGCATGCCTCACCATGGGGGGAAATGGAGGGAAGAGCTCTATAAAAAGAAAAAGGAAAAGCAAAAAGGCTTTTTGGAAATTTCCCAAGAAAGCACCACAGGCAGGTGATGACATCCCTTTGCAATTTAAACACCACAAGCAAAGACAAATGATTCCCTGTGAAATAACTGTGCTCCTGCACAAGAGTCCCTGGGGGAGAGGAATTCCTAGGATCATGGTTAAAACATGGGGCAAGTGCCAAGACCAGGTTTATTGAATACCTGGATGATTCTTCTCTCCCTCTTTGTTTTATTGGTGCCCACTTATCTATGAGGGCTCTGTTTCCTTCCAAGCCGTTACTGATCCTCGGGACAATGTTAGATGTTTGGTCAGGGTGTTCTTGTGGCATCCTGAGAGCTCACATCTATCACAATCTATCATAGCACCTTTTACTCAGTGTGTGATTTTGTCTCCATCAACAGATAGCGTGCTCCTTGGTCTTCTTTATCATTTATCTCTATCAAAGATCAAAGTGCATGCCACATGATAGATGCTTAATAAATGCATAGTGGAACCAAACATTTCAGCAAAATGAGGTCATTCTAAGTCAAGGCCAGCACTCAGCATTTCATCTCACATGCCCACACCAGTTGACAGTGGTTGCCCACAGGGGTGGGCTGAGGATGTTGAGGCTGCAATGGAACTCAGTGGTAAACAGCACCTGCATCAAACAGTTATGATGAGACGCTGTCTCTGCTCTGAAACCTGTCCTTTGATTTTGTTCTTGCTGTTTTGAATTCTATGATGTAATATTTTATAGTTTATGCCGAATTCAAAGCCTATACTGGAATTGACATTCAGAAAACTGTAAAATCAAAACAAAACAAAGAACAACAAATAAAACTAATTTTTTAAGAGGATAGCTTTGAGGATAACTTTCACTTAGCATAGTGTAGTTTGGAATAATTCTGTCAACTTTCAGCTCAAAACTTATGAAGTCTCTCTCTGTTACACACACACATTCTCTCTCTCAACATTGATAGCAATATTTAAAAGTAAAGAGAAAACCACAGGCTCAACTCACAGGGATTTGAGTAGCTTTGATGGGTTTGACAGTTACTAAACCAAAAAAAAAAATAGAGCTGAAAGGTGGTCTGAAGTGGCTTTGGCTCACTTCCAGTCTTTGACTCCTGACAAATAATGTTGACTTCTCAACTGGCCAGAGTCTGGCCCTGTTCTTCCCTCACTTCTCATGCCACTGGAGACCTTTTCTTTTCCTGTCTATTCAAAGATTTTACATCTAAGTAGGTAGCACAATAGAAAGGAAAAAGTATCATTACTATAATTCCTGGGATTTGCACTGGAAAGACAGAAGGGCCTAAGAAGCAGGGCCTCTGAGGAATGCAGTATTTTCTGTAACACACAAGTCCTCTGCTCTGTACCTGGCCTTCTTGCAGGGTGGCAAACTCAACGATCAGATCAGGAGTTGCTTCCATTTCATGCTAACATGTGACAGAGACTTTTATATGTTCATAAAACATATCTGTTTTAGATGTTTATAAACCGTGTTTTCTTTTTATCCTAGGGGAAAATGTAGACTGATTTTTTTCCTGCCTCTTAAAGTTAGGAGCAGCCCAGGACTGCATTTCAGTCAATGGGAAAGAGGCAAAAGTGATGTAAGCTGCTCAAAGGCTTAACTTGAACACATTCTGCAATATTTACTGCCTTTCCTGTGTTCCCTTGTTTGCTGCACAAATGTAGAAGATCTAATGAAGGATTCAAGACCTAGAAAATTAGACAACCACTAAAAGGAAAGAGCCATGTTACTAACACCTGGGCCGTGGACCAGCACTGGCCTCCCATCAGATCAGTGGGGGCATCATAGGAGCATGGAGCCTACTGTACACCGTGCATTTGAAGGATCTAGATGCTGTGCTCCTTATGAGAATCTAAGGCCTAATGACCTGAGGTGGAGCTGAGGTGGTGATGTTAGCACTGGGGAGTGGCTGCAAATACTGATTATCATTAGCACAGAGGTTTGACTGTGCAGTACATAATACATTAATAGCTGGCAGACTCATGTCAAAACCATCTCTCCTCTTCTTGGCCCATAGAGCAATTATGTCTTATGAAACTTCTCCTTGGTGCCAGACAGGTTGGGGACCACTGTCCTAGCAGACTGTGCCGTAGACACTTGCAGAACTTCATTGGACTGTTATGTAAATGAAAAGTAAATCCTTATTAGGTTAAGTAAGTGAAATTTAGTGATTCATTCTAACAATTAGTTTCTACCAAGCTAGATAATTTAGGTTAGTCACCAGTGACTAAGGAGGGATTCAGGAACGTATATGTTGAAAGGTGGGATTCTAGTTTTCTATTGCTTGATCAATTGTGTATTATTCCAAATCTTCAGGGTTTATAGCAACACTCATTTATGATTTTGTGGGTCAGGAATTCAGAAAGGTATTGATTAAATGATTCTTTTCCACATGGCATCAATCAGGGCCCATCAGAGCTACTTATTTAGCTGAAGGGTGAGAAGAAAAGAAATTGAAAAATTGAATTAAAAAGGTAGGTAATTGCATAATTAAGGGAGACTCCCAGAAAGATAAAAAGAAGACCCAAAATATAATAGCAGATTAATACCCACATTAGTTACATTAAATACTAGAAATGCTAATGAAGAATATCTAATTACTTCAGAGGATGTAGATGAACAGTTTCTATTATCTTCTTTTAAGCCTAATTTAACAGAATTCATTTCTGAGAACTTCAAAGCAAATTATCTCTGATTTTCAAGAATTTCTGCTCTTAAAAGTATTCTCTCCATTCCTCTCCCTCCCCCAAACCTCAAATAATCTGACTTTGTCTATCATTTGTTCCTTTATCATTTCCTTGTAGACTGTAAATAGTCACATGTTGTCAATCACTTGAATATCTGGTCTTCTCAGTGGTGACACAATATGCTTTATCTCCTTGTGCCCTCTCTGATGGTAAAATGATAGAACGAATCTATTATTCGGTTACAAAAAGGAGTTTATTTGAAAAACAATTATGTCTGGGAGTAGACAAAATAATCAGGTGTGCTTGAGATACTCTCACTTTCCACCATTGAAATAAAAGACATAGCTGACCAAGTTGTCCAAACTAACACAGTTCTGTCATGTTACTAATAAAGCTATAATAACCCCCACCTTATCCAAAGTTTCACTTTCCATGGTTTCAGGTGCTGACAATCAACTACAGACTGAAAACATTAAACATAAAAGCACAAAGTAAACAATTTATGAGTTTTACATTGCACACAGTTCTGAGCTGTGTGACAAACTCTCAAGATGTCCCCCTCCAGAAACCATCCCTTTGTGTGCTGCCTCCAAAGCTGTATGCGGCCCTGACCATGAGTCACTTAGTAGCCTTCTCCGTTATCAGATTGACTGTCTCATTGTCACAGAGCTTGTGTTCAAGTAACCTTAATAAATTGCAAACCTAGTATTGCCCCCCCAAATGCAAGAACAGTGATGCTGGTGATTCAGATATGCCAAAGAGAAAGTGCTTGCTTTCAGTGAAAAGTTGAAAGCTCTCATCTTAATAAGAAAAAGAAAAATCTTATGCTGATGTTGCTAGGATCAACAGAATGAATCCCTTGTGAAATTGCTAAGAAGGAAAAAGAAATTTGTGCTAGTTTTGCTTTCTCACCCCAAACTGCAAAAGTTATGGCCACAGTGCATGATAAGTGCTTAATTAAGGTAAAAAAGGCAGAAAATTTCTGGGTGGAAGACAAGAACAGGAGCATGTTTTGATTAATGGCCATCAGGGTTTGGTATTACCTGAGGTTCCAGGACCTCTGTGGGTTTAGATGTCTCCCCTGAGGATAAGGCATCAACTTCTGTAATTTGACTGTGGATAACTACCATCTTAGCATTGCAATGAAAGTTAATAACAAATAAACACAATAGCTACCTTGATATGGATAATCACTTCATAGATTGCTCTTGTGCTTGGCTGATTCTCCTATTTTGTTTCACTTTGGAACACTTTAAACACTGATAATGCTCTTTGTCTCTTGAATGCTACTAAAAAATAAATACTTGAAGGATGGTGGGAATGGATCCTTCATTTAGCAGTTAAGTACATATACTCTTATCATGTTTTCTAACTGTTTTTAAATGCTTTTATTTTTCCAAGTAAGCCCTTACCTGGCAGAGATTTTTGTGAATTCCTAACATTTGTCACAATTCTGGATAATCAATAACTCATTGCTGGAGAACTGTATCAAAACGGCAAGGATCATTTTTAGTCCAAAGTTTTACAAAAACGTACCTGGAGTGAGTGACATTATGGATTTGGGTTTGGGTATGTCTCTGTATTTCATTTTTCCATTCTATTTTTTTATTCTCAACAAGACAATATGATTTAAGGCTGAAGATGGGATTCTTGAGCCTGAGTAGGAACACACATCAGCTCCACCATTTCCCAGAAGTGCAACCTTCTGTACTTTTGTTTTCTCACCTTTAAAACGGAAATAACAATATTATCTATTTTACCACCTACACTTTAACTGACAGATTGACTCTGAATTAATACACGTGAAGAATTTAGAAGCCTTCCCACCATGTAAGTGATTTCAATGAGCAGAGTCAGGACGCCCCCTGCCAAAGATCCCTGGAACCTCAAAATATGTTACTTTACACTGCAAAAGGGACTTTGCAGATAGGATTAAGGTAAGCACCTTCTGATGGAGAGATTTTCCTGGATTGTCCAGATAGGTCCAATGTAATCACAAGCATCCTTATAGGTGAAAGAGGTTGATGGGAGAATCAGGAACAGAGAATGAGCCATTGCCTAGGAGGCAGAAGTTGCAGAGAGGAAGGATCATGAGCCAAGGGACGTAGGCAGCATCTAGAAGTGAGAAAAGGCAAGACAACAGATTTTCCCTTAGCACCCCGAGACGGAATGCCGTTCTGCTAACTCCTTGATTTTAGCTCAGTGCGATCCACTCTAGACTTCTGGCCTCCAGAACTGAATATGTGCTGCTTTAAGGCACTGAATCCTTTATAGCAGCAAGAGAAATCTAATACAGGACTCAATAAATGTTTCTGTTATTGTTATTTGCAAGTGCAAGTAATTGAGAAAGTCTACCCGAGTTAAGACGAACATATAAAACTAAGGCAAACAGATTTTAAAGTACATAGTTTAACCCAACTTAGCTCTGAACAGTGTAGCATCTTGTATCTAGGCAAAAAAGAGGACAAGAATTATAATAAACACTTCCAGATCCCTGTTTTACTTTAAAAAACATAAGTGTTTTTGAAAAAAATAAATCAAGCGTGTAAAGTTCCCTCAATTCCCCACTTTTAAGCAGAAAAGGGCCATTAGTGAGCTTGTGGTTATGCTGTTTGAATGTTTTTTCTCTCTTGCTAAGAACCTTCTTGTTCCCACGAGAACCCAGAGGTACCCAAGTCACATGGCCTTTTTCCTGTAATATTTTTGTCCTGTACAAACAATAGGATGCCAATTATCTAGCCTTAACATGACAAACAATAAGAAACTATACCGATTTTTATTCTGTTGATCTGATCATATAAATTTAGCAGTTTTGAAGGAAACACATGCCTAAAAATCATCCAACTTATCACCTCTTTTCAGAGGCTTCATTTTTGCATCAGCCTAAGCCCTGAAGAAATCAACCTTTTCTTCTTGAATAGGCAATGCTGTATCAGCTACTTCAGGAAATTCTGTTTTCCCTCCACTCTCCTTACGTCTCTATATTCACATAAATGGTTATTTTTTTACACAGCCGAAAACTGGCACATATGATGCAAGGGCTTCAATATGGCTTGGCCAATGAATCTTAAGACACTTTCTTAGCCCTCAAAGAAGAAATAGCATTTGCATATCTTTTACTTGTGCTGTAGTAGATACAGGTGCCATGCCACAAAATCTATGATAGAGGAAATGGAAGATAGCTGATGGACATGTCCCCTCAACGCCTGGTTATAGTTTTTAAATTTTGAATTAATATGAAAGTACAGATGATTATGCTACAATGTTTGTGTTTGTTAGGCCAAGTTCAAGTAGGTTGAGCCCTTCACCAAGGGGGTGTGCTGTAGACACCTTTATCATGCCTGTTAGATGAGAGCCCACCAATCCCTCTCCCTCCTCCATTTCCACTTTTTCTCCTCTTCACCACTTAATTTAATTTTGTTTCTCTCTTGTGGGGGCGTATTTGTTTATCTAGTGGTTTCATGTTGGTATTGTATGCATTGGATATTTGCTTTCCCACTCTTGTGATACTTTACTAAGACGGTGCTTCAACTATCTGTTGGGGTCCTTTCATGGTCACCACTTGTCAGGGCCCAGGACTGGTCAGGGCTCCGGCCCCCTACTTATCTAACTATGTTCTGGACACAGAACACTATGCTGTTATCTCACTCAGGAACAATTGTTCTTAGATACCTGAGTGCTATTTGCTCAGGGAGAGAGAAAGAAAGATACAGTCTTTGAGGGAGTAAAGCAGTCTGAGAAGAATAGATCTTGGCAATCTTTAGCAGAACTTGGTAATCTTCAGCAGTGAGATGCTGTGCTGGCATTCTGCAAGCAGGAGAAGTGACAGAGTCACAGAGAGTTAGTGATCTGTGATAAGAATCTCATGACTCTTAACACCACAGGTGTAGAGACTACCAATTTACCAATGCTCTCATCTCGTGAGCTCTCACGCTTGTTAGGAGAGCTAAATCCCTCCCTATGCCCTTTTCATTAAGGTATTCCATTATTGAGCTATACAGGTGTTACTTTAACTCTCACTCCTCCTAGCCATAGGCTATACAGGCTGCTACATCTATCCGGTGTACAAAGGATATAAACTCTCCATCTTTTTACGGCTGAATAGTATTCCATGGTATCCATATAACATAGTTTGTTAATACCTTTATGAGCACTTAGATTGAATCACATCTTGGTGATTATGAATTGAGCTGCAATGACCATTCCAGTGCAAATGTCCTTATGGTAAAATGATTTTTTTTTCTTCTGGGTAGGTACCCAATCATGAGATTGTGGGATCACATGGAAGGTCTACTTTCAGCTCTTTAAATGCCCATCATCCCTAATCACCAGAGAAATGCAAATCAAAACCACCTCAAGATATCACCTAACCGCAGTGAGAATAGCTCACATCACAAAGTTCCAAAGTTGCAGATGCTGGAGTGAATGTGGAGAGAGGGGAATACTTTTACACTGCCGGTAGGACTGAAAACTAATACAGCCTCTATGAAAAGTAGGTTTTTCTTCATTTTCTTTTAGTTGGTAATTGTGACCCACTAGAATGAGGATTCCACTAGATACATACACATGTATGCAGACTCTTATGCATATGTTCTAATAATGCTTCTATCTTGCTCCTTAAAAATGATTCAGGCAAAAAAATCTATGGCCTAAGAAACTGTCAAAGACAATTAAGATTCTACCAAAAGGCTCAGGAGCTAACTTGAATAGGGGTCCATCAATTAGAGTATCAAAATTACTTGTAAATGGTTGGGTTAGACACATCAAATGATTTTAAATTCATGAATTCATAATAATATTTAAAGATATAAATGGTCACTATTAAAGAATGCGAATGGACCAAAAGTATTTTGAAAACTTGTAAATAAAAGACAACGAACACTCTTTACCCAGTATTTTCTATATAAACTATACCTCAGAGTAACAGCCAGTGATAAGAGTAGTCCTCTTATTATGGAAGTATTCCAGTTAGTAAATGATGACAACATGATGAAGTTATAACATTATCCCTTGGAAACTTCTAATGAAATAATGAATTTAGACAATTGTCTGAAATATGGGTACCATCACCACAAAGTAAAGGATAACTTATCAAGGCCAGGTGCAGTGAGTCATGCCTATAATCCTAGCATTTTTGGAAGGCCAAGGAGGGTGGATTGCTTGAGCTCAGGAGTTCAAGACCAGCCTGAGCAAGATCAAGACCCTATCTCTAAAAATAGGTGGGCATTGTGGCAGGTGCCTGTTATACCAGTTACTTAGGGGGCAAGAGAATTGCTTGAGCCCAAGAGTTTGAGGTTGCTGTGAGTTGTGAGACTCTGTCTCAAACAAAAAAAAAAAAAATAATTCATTATTAATAGACCTCCTAGTGGAGAGTACATATCACCACCTATGAAGTTACCCTTGCCAAGGAAATTAAGCCTGAATCTCATGAAACATCCAGATCTAACTACCAGAATACAACAAGCAATACAGAAGATAGACAAATAGACTGAGTATACCATGAAAACAAGTACAAAATTCAAACTATAAAAACTTGAGAACAAATAACCTGCCTGTATAAAAAATACATGTAAAGAAAAAACAAAGAGATGAGAAGGAAACTTGCAGGTTAAAACCTAACATCTTATTTTTATAATTATTTTTTTAATTGACAAGTAAAAACTTTGTATATTTATGTACAACATGATGTTTTGCAGAATGGCTCAGTTGAGTTAATTACCACTGAGACTTTTTTTTTGTAGTGATACCATTTTAAGTCTGTACTTTAAAAGATACTTGGGAGATAGATCAACAAAGCAAAATATGTGAACTTTATTTAAATACCATTTAAAACAAATTTTTTAAAAAAAAACAAAAAAATACAAAACATTTATAAAACTAAGAAGTTTGAATGCAAGTGGATATTTTAGCTATTGTGTTTATCAGTTATGGAAAATACAATTCTGTTTCTAAGGAAACAGATTCCAATTCTCTGAACTTCACTTTTGTTATACATGCACATGAACATATAAATCATGATTATTTTTAAAGACTGTTTCCAATAACATCAATATCTGAAACATCTGTGATCATTTTTCTTTTTTAGTTTTGTTCATGTTTCTTGCTATGCCTGGCTGGCAATTTGTGATTGACAACCTGATGTCATGCATGGAAAATTATAGATAACTGTTTCTTAAGAGAGGAGACATCCTATGCTCTGACTACACAGGGACAGTTCATCCCAATCCTACCAGTGTTCTCCGGGGGGAGTGTAGCCCTCTGGGGTTCTGATTAGGAGCTGGGTTGCTTTTCAAGGTCTAATAAGGCCCAAGACTTCAAATTTATTGTCTCCTGAGCACTATAAGAATGTTGAAAGCCCTGGGAACTATTCAGCTGCTTTCTGTGTGGGATCTTGGCTTCTTGTCCTGCATATCTAAAGATGTGGCAACTGTCTGGGGAAAACCAGGGAAGAGTTCTGATCTCATTTTCTTATGACTTCTACTCTGGGATCTTGGCATCTCCAGTCCTGGTTGGCATAGCAGGCTGAAATCCAATTCTTTTCTCTCCAGATGCCAGTCTATCTGGAGTCTCTGCATATTAGCATGGGCTCTCTACCCAGCTTCCCAGCCTCTTTTAAAGTGAAAGAACTGGCAAATTCCACACTCAATCAATCAAAAATATCAATCAACATGAAGAATGTCAGGCTTTCTCTCCCTTGTGACCACCTTTCAAGTCCTGCCTATGTCAAAAACTCCCTGAGGCTTTCCAGCACTACAGATGTGTCACATCTATCTTTTCTAGTCCTTGGAGGGCCCAGCTGCTCTGCTACAGCTACTTTGTCATAGCCGGAAGTAGAGGTTCTCACTGACTGGATATTTGATATGATTAAGGAATTATGGATTGTTTTAGGTGTATAATGATATTAAGGTTGTATATGTTTTAAAAAGTATATCTTTCAGAGAATAAAATGAAATATTTAAAATACATGCTAATGTTTTTCTTTAAAATAATGGGTAGAGGGTAAGTAAAGAATATATAGTAGATGCAACAAGATTTGTCTTGAGTTCACAATTGTTTTGAGGCTGAGTGATATGTACATGGGGATGACTTCTACAATTCTTCCTATGTCTGTATATGCTTTTCTAGAATGCAAAGTATGATGAATAATTAACATATGGTCTTTGTAGTCTTGATTTCTTTTCAATAGGTATGAGATTACATTGTGAGAGACGGGCTAAGGAAAGCAACTTCTGTAAAAGAGCTAATTACATATGGAAAATAAAGAAATATGCCTTCTTCATATAGAAGTGCAGCCACCAATAGATCGACTCCAGAGCATCAAAGCTGAACTCAAGAGAAATTTACAACAGAAAGAGTACACGGAAAGCATGATGGACAATACACCTGAGGGTGTAGAAGACAGCACACATTGCTGAATTCAGGAGGTAGACAGCTAAGTAGAAAAAGCATGAATGTGAGTTCTAGTTTTAGTTCTAGTTGACTGAGAGTCCTCATGGGCAAGAGGAAGAGTCAAAAAAGACAGCAAGTGGTGCATTTCCAGCTCTAGATTAACTTAAAATTTAGTCACAGTTCAAGGTTATGCTTAATTTATGAAATTATAATTAGAAAAGATGGGGCATCGCATTCATTTTTTATGAATGAACTATTTTCAAATATTGAAAAATGCCAAGGGAGCATAGTAAACGCCAAGCAAATTATATTTCTTGGTTTCTCTGCTTCCAAGTTGCCACTGCGTGGTATCCCAATAAAATTGCATTAAAACAAATATCAAGAACTTTCCTGAGGGCAGAATGAAGTGGTTGAGATATTGTTCTCCTTGCTGGTGGTTTCTCTGTTTCTGCTCATCTACTTAGCAGGCATGAGGGTTCCCACAGAACTTGCTGGGCCAAGGTACTGGTTCTCAGTATCCTACAGAAGAATATGCATGCCGTCTTCCTTTCTCACAGGGAAATGAATGAATTGGACAGAAACGTTTGGAGGTTTTGTGATTGTTTTCTCCAAATAGAAATTATCCAATACTGAGAAGCTGTTGAATCTATTTATAGGCTATTGTGGTCCAATTGTCTTTTACAAAGTTGATTTTATTAATTTTGCATAAGAGTAACACTAAAAAAGACTTCCTTGAAGTAAACAATAGATTATAAAATAAATGCAAAGCCAATTATTTTTGCAGCTACGTTTCAGACTGGGTTTAGCATCATTCAAACCCTAAGCCAATATAAGTGGTTTTAGCTAGCATTTTAAACTTCAAAGTGAAAAGAAGTTGCATCAGCTAACTGAAAATACATTAGGGTTCATTGTTTGAATTTCTCAAGCATCGCTACTTCCAGAATGTATCTGCTGATAATTGTTCAAAAATACGAGCTTTGATCTTCTCGTATGCACATATATGATACATATTTTTGTGTATATGTATGTATATATGTGTATACGCATATAATAGTTTAAAACATCCTTTTATATTCTAGCAAACAAGCTCATTGAGAAGAACAAAATGCCCACCTACTACTAAGGTCATATATATACTAGTAATTCTTAGGACTTAGCAGATCATTTTTAGTATATCTTTGAAGATAGCTAAAAGTGTCCAGAGGTACCAATCTGTGCAATTCAGATAACAGAGGCCCTGGATTCTGTAACTTCTACCTAACAAGGGTTCCTAATTAAATGCTTGCACTTTCTGTGCCTCAATTTTCTCTTCTGTAAATCTAAATTGTTAGCTTACATCTCCTGTAAGGTTTTATTTTGGCTTAAAATTTTGATTTTATAATGTGTCATCAATGATTCTAATGGAATAACTGGACCTTTTCCTACAACTTATGAAATTGTAAGAATAGGTTTAGGAATGAAGGTAAATTACACTCTAATAGTTATTTTTAGTGGTCAGCAATAATTACAGCATTTTAATCTCTATGGCCTGTATATTTATTATGAATTTATTATAAATGTATAGCAGGGGTCCTCAAACTTTTTAAACAGGGGGCCAGTTCACTGCACCTCAGACCAGTAGAAGGCCAGACTGCGGGCCCCAGGATGAGTCGGCTGCTAAGCAGGACAGGCAGCGGTGGCAAAAACACCCAGCAGGCCAGATGAATGTCCTAGGCAGGCTGCATGTGGCCCGCGGGCTGTAGTTTGAGGATGCCTGATATAGAGTATTTTATTAAAAATGAAAATTGGTAAGAAAATTTATGTGCTTGTGCTTAAAGATGGATTAATGCTTTCCCAGAGTAAAAGGAGGTAGGTTTAGGTTCTTTTCCCAACATTTTATTACATGTAAGTCTAAGGCTATGATTTATGTTCTCTAAGCTTCAGCAAACATAGATTTATTGTTTATACCATAAAAATCTTTCTTAGATTTTTCAAGGGTTACGAAGACCATATCATATAATATATATTAGAGTACTTTGTGAATTCTGGTGTGCCAAGTGGAAGGTAATAGTATTTACAACCAACCATTTCAGTTCAACAAAGAGATACGCATACAAAAACAAAAAACAAAACACAATCCCTGCTATCAAGGTATTCACTTTGCAGTGCAGGAGACAAGCTATAAACCCAGAAATGGTCAGTGATGGTGCAGGTTGTATTCTAGAAGAGGCGCTGACGCATTTCCCCACTTGGGAGGTGATGGAAGCTTTCACCAAGAGGTCACACAAGGGCAGAGTCTCTTTGGCAAAGGAGGGGTTCTCTGGGCAGAAATGATTGAGGAAGGCATGTAACTGAGATAATGTGGGGGAAAAATGCCAGAAACCTGGTGTCAAGAAACAAAATTTAGCCCTCCAGAGCAAACAACAACAAGAACAGCAGCAGCAGGAGCAACCAATCAAGTCTAAACTTATAGCCTGTCAGGGAAGGAAGAAGGTGCACTGAAGAAGGAGCTCAGTTCCTTCAGTGGGGTCACTGCTGAAGGGTAAAAGTCAGAGTTTTCATATGCTAGAGAGGAGGAGTTCATAAAAACTCTGGAGAGAACAGAAGAGGGTCCATAGGTCTGTGTGCACAGGAAAAAGTCTTCATTTACGTCTAGCAAAGATTTGGCATCCAGGTCACCCAAAGTTCAGGGAAATGGCAATTGTTTGGTGCCAGCTGTGATAAAATACAACCGTCAGTTCTGATATCTCCTAGGCAAGTGCTGCTGGAAACGGGAAATTTGTATTCACACGGCTGTGAGGAAGATGTGATCTGTAAAGGGATGGAAAGCACGTTCCTGGGCTCTCCCTTCATCCTCAAAATGGGGTCTGTGGGTCGGACGGAGGGGAGGCATGACCTGGGAGTTGCTGGAAGTGTAGATTCTTAGACCACCCAGTTGCACTGAATCAGAATCTGCATTTTAACAGAATCCTCAAGTTTTTCGAACAT
>NW_003852458.1:7746647-7765574 GCF_000181295.1 Otolemur garnettii | reverse complement strand
TGAAGTCAAAATGTGTAAAAGGTATACTGTCTACAAATAAAGTCCCAGTTGTATTATAGATACAAATCAAATGTGCTGTTTGAACTAGATCTTCCCCAGTGTAATTACAGAGTCAATAGGATTTGTGACACCTAGAATTCTATTACCTGAAAACATACCTAGCAAAAGTGACATCATTTTTACCACAAGAAAAGTATAAGAAAAAAAAAAATACTACATCTATAAAAAATATTCCTATCAAAATAATCGTCTACTAAGAAACAAAGAAATTCTCAGTTCTTTGGAAATAGTGGAAATAATTAGCTGTAATTATTTACTGGAGGAGAGAAAGGACTGAATCTCAACTTATACTTAGGAAATTTCTCCATGTATTACATATCAAGTTATTGTCTTTCATTCTGTTTAACAGACTGGAAACTTCCTTTTCAGTTAATAAAAACCAGCTTTAGTTCTCAAGGTTTCTTTTATGAACAAGTAAATTTTGATGTGTCATACTTGAAACCTGTTTTAACTCAATAAAAAATGGCAAGTTTTCTTCCCACCACTTCTCTCTAGGGCACCCTAATGTCAGCATCAGGAAGAGTGAGGTCATGTGCTTTTAATAAACCCAAATGCCATCAAATGTAGGAAATTATTTGGTTATTTCCTTTACTGGATACAAAACCTTATATTTATTAGTCATTTAATTATGAGTTCAGAAATGAATTTGTGATGCTAGAAGAACAATATTCGCTAATAATTAGGGAAATGAGCAATGCATGAAATTTGGTAAGAGGACCAACCCTTCTATTTCCTGCATGGTAAACATTTGTGAAGGAAATATGCTTTAGTAAGATAAGAGGTTTCAGTAGATGCATATTTGTAAGTTCTCTCTGAACAGATTCAGCATGATAACGGTGACTGTTTCAAGAAATATCATTAATCTTAGATCACTGTTACAGTATACTGCTCAGATCATAAAATCCTCAGCTTGCTTTTCAAAGCATTATAGAAGGGGACCTCTTCTAATCAAGATCTTCATTTTACAAATAAGGAAAAAATACAGCCCCAAGGCCAGAGAAACGTATCTATTTACAGATGAAAGCATCAAGGATAATTCTCAATTGTTAATGCAAAGATCTTTCCAAAAAATCTTATAGCATTTTATGTTAATCTGGACAATACATTTGTCGAAAGACAGTGGAATATTGTAAAGAATAAAAAGCTTCAAACATGTACTTTTGGATTCAGTAATTCCAGATGAGGAATTTTAGCATAAGGAACTGCTCAATAATATGTATAAACATGTATGTTTAAGAATACTTATTATAATGTTATGAAATAAGAAAAAAAATATTTGTGACTTCTGACTTTAGTTAAAGAAAGATGAATCACAATAACTGGTGAGAAAATACAAGGACATTGAGTCCATTGTCTAGGCTTATATACAAAATATTTAATAAAGTCTAAATTAGTCATTAATGACTTAGGATCAGAATACTCATTCTGAAAAACTTGGAAGTCTTCTGAAAAGCTACATAGCGGGAGAAAACAAATGTTACTTTAAAACTGCAAGTTCCTGAGTGCTTCCTGAAATGTTAGCTCTTCAGGCTATGGAAATAGTGTTTTTAAGAAACCTATTTAGTCTGAGCTCCATAGGTCAGTGGTTAGTACACTAGTATATACACTGGTTTATACATTAGTATAAACCAGAGGTCATGAGTTCAGTTCTTGCTGGAGCCTCCAGTTGATTAAAAAAAAAAAGTGAGAGAGAGAGATATTGAGAGAGAGAAACCTGTTTAAATCTCAAGTGATAAGATGTACCATTAGATATCTGATTTATGTGGATGTTAGTAAAATGTTGCAAACAATTTAAATATTTAGAATAGGCCATTAAAATGTGATATAACTGTTCAGTGAAATAGTATTAGCGATTGAAATTCTTTTAGAAGGTATGGCACCCATAGTTCAGTGGGTAGGGTGCCAGCCACATACACTGAGGCCAGCGGATTTGAATCTGGCAGGGCCAGCTAAAACAACAATGACAACTGCAATAACAACAACAACAACAGCATAGCCAGGTGTTGTGGCCGGTGCCTGTGGTCCAAGCTACTTGGGAGGCTGAGGCAAGGGAATCACTTAAACCTAAGAGTTTGAGATTGCTGTGAGCTGTGATGCCACAGCACTCTACCCAGGGTGACAGCTTAAGACTCTGTCTCAAAAAAAAAAAAAATTTTTCTTTTAGAAGTCTACTTAAAAACATGAGAAGAATGTTACAATGACATGTCAGGCTTAAAAGAAAAGATGTGAAAAATAGTATGTTCAGCCTAACTTAAAATGTATATTAATACATCTCTATGCATACTGCGAAGGGTAAAAAGATGCACACTAAAATGCTTATAGTAATTAATTTTAGGTGGTGGGACTAGAAATTTCTGGTTTATTGGAAAGTAGAACAGCATATTCATTGTCTATTGTTACGTTAACAAATTGCTCCAAATTTAACACAAATTTATGATCTCACGGTTCTGTTTGCCTAGCTTGTTTCTCTCCTCTTGGTTCCATAAGGCCAAAATCAAGGTGGCCAAATTGGGCTTTCACCTAAAAGCTCTGAAGAATTATGCTAGGTTTGTTCAAGGTGTTGAAAGAATTCAGCTGTAAGACTGTAGAACTTAGGTCTCTATTGCCTTGCTCACTGTCAGCCAGATGTCCCAGCTTCTAGACTTGCAGGGGTCCTCAAACATTTTAAACAGGGGGCCAGTTCACTGGCTCACTGATGCTCAAACCCAGCATCAGTGGGTGAGATCTCATGCTTTATATCTTTCCTGACTCTTTATTCCTTGTCATCTCTTTGACTGACTCCAGCTGGAGAAATGTCTTTTAAAGGCTTGAGGGGCTTAGATTGAACCCAATTAGATAATCTAAAATTGTCATAAATTTTACTAATTAACAACCTTGAGTCCATCTTGAAAGTCCTTTTCTCCACTTAACATACAGGATCTGCAGATTAGGGCATAGATATCTTCAGGGGTGGGAGTGGGGTGGTTCTTGGTCTTACCACAATAGTAAAAATGGTTAAAGGCATGGGCTGTGAAGACAGATGAATGATATCACTTTTATTTTAAATTCTGCCACTTAATATATGTAGGCTTTGTTAGTCATTCATGTTCCAGTTTTCCTGTGTACAAAATGGGGAAAATAATTATACTTATGTCATTGGACATTTATGAAGATTAAATCAGATATCATAATAAAAGAATATAGTGCAATTCTCAGTTAAGGTTAGTCATGATACTACCATTGTTACCTTGATACATTTATGTCTTTTCTATAATAAACTTTTTTTAGAAACTGTAAGAAAAACATTATAAATTATTTTCAAAGCAGGACAATTTAATTTCACCAATGTGGTTTTATTCTTGGCAAATGTATATTTTCCCATTTTTAAAACTTTTAGGTAGTACTTAAGAACTGAAATTGGTCTTTGAACTCAAAAATATGTATTGAAATACATACATACATACACATATATATTCTTTATTCCCCAACTAGTGCAAGGAGTTGTAGCAGATCAGTCTTGTTCCCTGCTGTGTCCCCAGCGTTTAGAAAAATTTGTATTATTTAGTAGGTACTTTATAAATATGTGATAAATTAACTTTCAATACATACATACAAGAAACTAATAAAAATAATTTTGGATTACTTAGCCATTTTCTTTTTATGTAACTTTGCAAGAAAAAAGGGCAAAAAAAGACAGTGTATTTTTTAAAGCTGAAGTTGTTTTAAGTGTAAATTTTCACTCATCTAAAATGTTTTTCCTTATTAGCATATTTAAAACATGTTATTTTTACATACCTTTTAGTTAATGACAAGAGAGGTAAATATACCCAACAATGATGTATTCATATTGTTATATTTTACTTTATAAAGTCTGGCATTGAAGAAAGACTGATGATTTCAATTGCAAAAAGCAATTATATATCCAAATCAGCGAGATTTATTTGCTTCCATTGACAAGTAACCTTGGCTCTCAAGTGTCTGATGGAACCAGAGATTTATATTTTCAATGTGTGATGCAAATCTGTCCAAAAATTCTCCATGAGCTCACCTCGTTCCTTCCTAAAATTTCCCTAACTTCCTTCTTATGCTTAAATTCCACAGTTGTATTTCTTTTAGTGGGAGTATTTTTCTTTTAAAGGGGAGAACTTAGTGTGAAGTAATTTTATAAAGACAGGTTGGAGAGATAAGGATAAATGTATGAAGGAAGAGGGAAGGCTGCCATTATGCAGAGGAGAAGGGATGAGAATAGAATTGGAAGATTATGGATGCCAAACGACTAAATTCACTTTCATAGCTCTGTAGTTCTTTTCTTAAGATATCTATGAATTAGAACTCAGAAATCTTAGTACATACAAAATTCCACTCTGGCAAATGAGCTTAGAGCCCAGTGAGGGAACTGCACAAGATTTCATTTTTTGGTGGGATAAAAGAGTCATTGGGAAATTCAAATATCCTCCATTAAATCTAGGTATGCATGTTCTCTTGGGTTGGTTAACAGCAAGGAGCAAATCTGAAATAGCTGGATATGCTATTCCATGTGATAGATGACTGTGGGAAATGTGTGAATAATGCATAGTTAGTGAGCCAAATCACATTTAAGCAGCTAACAAGTTGGCTAATGGGTCTGCTCTGTGTGCGTCTGATAACATGAGATGAGGCTGCTACATTACAGGCTTTGACTCAGTCTTTACCAAGGCATTAGGTTAAAGGAATCATGAAAATGAAATAGTCAATGAATATATCATCATGGTTCAAAGCAACAGACAGGTAAGTACAAAATTACAATACAAAGAGAATAACTCTAAAAGAATTTTGTGAAAAATAAATCAATTTATAGATGAAGAAACCTTTTGTTTTGTTTTTTAATAAATAAATGAGAATGAACTATACCATATTCAATGGACCAAAGTGTTCCAAATTTTATATAATCCATTAGTAAATTGTAAAATAAAGTTTATAATTCAGAAATTTAAAAAAATAAAGTAGAATAGACTTGAAAACAGACTGCATTATATATGGGAAGAATAAGTGTTGGTGCTTTAAATTTTTTTTTGTCACTTTAAAGGTATATCTTACTGAAAAACATGATCAGAAATATTTCAAATTGCTCCAGAAGACTGGGAGTTCATTGCCTGAGGCCACAGAAAACAGAGATCACAAACCTTAATGGAAGAAATGGCATCATTATTTTTATTAACATTGAACTAAAATTTAGAATTGACTTCAATTATGATTGCAGTCAACAAACCACAGTAGTATTAGCAGTACTAAAACTATCACTTTGTCTCCAATGAATATGGTAATTATATCATATTTATTTTTCTAATCATTTCAAAATATAATTTAAGCTCAACAGTGCCACCAAATCACAGTAGTTGTTCTATTTGGCCATAGACCATAGGCGTTAATAAACTGTTCAAAAGGCCCAGAATACAAGAAAAGAAGAAAAAAGGAAGGAAAGAAAAATAAAATAAAATGAAAAGGAACCCTGAAGTGAGCTATGAAATGTTGAAGGTAATAGAATTTGGTTTAGTGAACAGAGCATAATTTGTTCTCAAAAATCATTGTTGGATGACATCTCAACGTGGTAGAAGGATTCATCAAGTAGGTGATGTTTAAACGAGTTCTTGTAAAATGACTAAATAGAGAACATAGTGAATAGTATATTTATATTGATTAGTAAACAACATAAGTATTGTAAAAAATATCAATTCTAGATGGATGAAGAGTCTAAACATAAAAGGCAGAACAGAAGGTTTTTATGGGACAACTTAGGATAATATATTCATGGAATGATTAGGGAGGGATTTCTTAAACAAGACATAAAGTGTACTACTAATTGAAAAAGTTGGGGAGAGTTTATACTTTAAAATATAAAAGCTTATTTCCACCAAAAGCACCATAAAAACTCTGTCCAGAGAAATAACAATTATAAATAAACACACATACACACACACACTCATCAGAGGAAACGAATATATAAAGCAAATGTAGCAACAGAATGATAGCAAAGAATTTCAATATACTACTTTCAATGATTTATAGAATATCCAGATTAAAATTCAATATGGGGAACTGCAGTTGAACTACACTTTAGTCCAAATGGACTTAACAGACACATGCATTCCAACCTACAGAAACAGAATAAACTTTATATCTAAGTGTGCATGGCACATGTTCCAGGATAGGTCCTATGTAGAATATCAAACAAGTTTTAGCAAATTTAAGATTGAAAACCTATCACCCTAGTCTAAGCAAAGTGGCATCAAACTAGAAATCAATAATAGTGGTAAAACTGGAAACTCAATAAATATGTAAAAATTATACAACAGAGTCAAGAAGAAATCAAAAGGGAAATAAAATCTTGAACAGGTGAGGTATTAGGGTGAACATATTTGATAGCACAACAAAGTGACTGTAGTCAACAATTAGCTATAATATGCCTTAAAATAACTAAAAGCTTGGAATTACTTTTAGTTATTTTAACACAAAGAAATAATAAATGTTTGAGGTAATACAAATCTTAGGTCAGAGTAAAATGAAAAAACAACTTATGAAAACTTACAGTATACAGCAAAAGCAGTTCTAAGAGGGAAGTTTATAGTAACAAACATCTAGAAAAGTGAAGATCTCAGCCTAACTTCACACCTAAAGGACCTAGAGAAAAAAGGACCAACCAAGACAACATTAGCAGAAGGAAGAAAACAAAAATGATTGGAGCAAAAATAAATGAAATAGATAATAGAATAATAATTTAAATTCAATTAAAGTAAACATTGGGTTTTTGAAAAGATTAACAAAATTGACACAAATTTAGCTAGCCTAATAAAGAAAAAAGCAAGAAGATTCAAATAAACTCAAAGTAAAAGAGGAGACATTAAAACTGATATCAAACAAACAAAGTATCTTAAGAGGCCACTATATTTAATTATATGCTAAAAAATTGGAAAGTGTAGAAAAAGGGATGACTGTATAGAAACATACAACCTACCAAGACCAAATTATGAAGAAATAGAAAATCTTATCAGAATGAAAGGTAAAAATCATATGATCATCTTAATGATCATAACAACTAATATATATGTCAGGAGACTGGATCAGTAATCAAAAATTTCTGGTAAAAGATAAACTCCCAAACCAGATGATTTCATTGGTGAATTCTACAAAACATTAAGACATAATACTGGGCAACTTGTTTGGGACCCCTTCCATTGTGTTGGAAGCTTTCCTATCTTCTAATAAACTATTGCTCTAGCACAAAAAGTAATACTAATCCTTCTCAACCTTTTTCAAAAAATTGAGAAGAGAATACTTTAAAACTCATTTTGCAAGGTTAGCATTACCTTGGTACCAAAGCCAGACAAGGACAATATAGGAAAAGAAAATTACAACCAATATCCCTGATGAATATAGATTCAGGGATCCTCAACAAAATACTAGCAAACCAAATTCAACAGCACATTCAAAGTTGTGTACTTGACAAGTAGGGCTTGTACCTGGAATGCAAGGATGGCTCAGCATACACCAATCAATAAACATGATATACCACGCTAACAGAATGAAAGATAAAAATCATATGATCATCTTAATTGAAGGAGAAAAGCATTTGACAAAACTCAACATCTTTTTATGGTGAAAGTCTCAACAAATTGGGTATAGATGGAATATGCCTCAATATAATAAGGACATATATATCAAGTCCAATGCCAGAATCATATTCAAAAGTGAAAAAATAAAAGTAGCTTTCCCTCTAAGATCAAGAACAAGGCAAGGATGCCCATTTTTACTGCCATGCAACATAGTACTGGAAGTCCTAGCCAGAGCAATTAGTCCAGAAAAAAGAATTAAAGGCATCTGAATTGAAAATGAAGAAATAAATTTTTCTCTGTATAAAGATGACATAATCTTATATTTTAAAAACCATAAAAAACTATTAAAACTAATGAATGAATACAGTAAAGTTGCAACATACAAAATCAACATATAAAAACATCTTTTAAAAATTGAGAAAAATATTTTTTCCAAATAAGCAAAAATATAGAGTATTTGTTACCTGTAAACTTTCATTATAAGAGATATATAAGAAGTAGACAGAAGACACGATAGTTTTGTAGAAACTTGAATTTATACAAAGAAATGAAAAATATTATAAATGGCCTAAAGAAAATGTAAGATTATTTTATTATATTTTTAATTGTCCTAAAAGATAATAATGTAGCAATGTATTGCATGTTATCGCATATATAGAAGGTATTGCCACAATAGAAAAAAAACCAGGGGAGAGGAATTCATAGTCTATTACTATAGTGTTTTGTTTTTATATTACATGTGAAACAATACAAAATTATTTGGAGGGAGACTGTGATTAATAAAATATTTTTGTTTTTAAACTCTGAACAACTACAAAAACTTTTTAAAAAAGAAATATGAATTATCAGCAATCCTGAAGTGGGTCTGGCACCAACTTTGCTGTATATATTAGTATCAAGTACCACATAATTATATTTAGCAGGTCCTTTTATGTTGGGGACCCAATTTAATTTTTTTTCACCAGAGTTCACCTGCACTTCCAGTGGCCTTAGAGATATTTAATAACTTTATTTTGGAAATATTTTAAAATTGTAAATGTATCTTTTGTTATATTATTTGCATGATATAACACATTTTAAAAAAGAATAACTCAAAACAAAAGGTGAAATGTTATGGTTTGACATATCTCTATGATAGGTACATAAATTTTCATTGTTATTCTCTTCAATTCTTTATTGTTGTTTGATATTTTCCTGAACATTTTTTTAAAGAAAAAAGAACTCGAGTTGTGATAGGAACTGCATATAGTTTGCGATTGAGAGAGCACTGGGCAGAAGAGGAGATATGGAAGGGGCAGCTCTTGGTAGTGCCCTGGAGCAGGGTCTTTCATATAAAATCCATGAGACCAGCTCTATTATTCAGAAAACCAACTCTGTCTGACAGCAGCGTAGTGGGAGAGACCAGTGCCAAGTGAAACCTTTATTGAGTTTACAGCAAGCATTCAATTACCTGTTTAAAATATCATATTTGTTTTTCTCAGTGGGACTGCATTTCTAACGGGGTTTAATAAGCCTTGGAGTTAGGCATAATTGCATTAGAATTTCAGTTACGGCAGTTTCTAAGTATGTGCTTTAGGGGAAGTCACCCTGAGCAGTAATTTTCTTATCTTTAATGTAGCAATACTGAATCTTAGCTCGTGAATTGCTGCAAAGATTAAATGAGATAGTGGGCATAAAACTATGGTCTTGTCTAATACATAGAAGCTACCCATGCAATGTCAGTGTCCTTCTTTATTAGGTGGTAAGAAACCACCAGATTAAAAGAAGGTTGGTGCTGTTATAGAACGTCCAGTGTGCTTGGGTGACCTCTCCGTGGTGAGCAACTCTGAAGGCTTTCCTTCTGGAGTGACCAAACAAGAGCAAGCATTAATTTTTCCATCTGTCTCCTCCTTATGTGAATTTAACTGTACGTCCTCATATAAGCTAGTATTTGCCTAATGAATTTCTCCAAAACGTCATGACTTTATGGGGTGTTTTGTTTGTTTGTTTGTTTAGGTTACAATTCTGTGCCAGCAATTTGGGTTGGGTTTAGTTGGCTGTTGTTTGTGGTCATTCATGCTTCTGCATTTAGATGGCAATTGATGGCCTTATAATTTGATAGCTGTCACTATGTCATCTGAGATGACAGTGAGGGTGATGAGGGTAACTGGATATATGTCTCTTAGCATCTTATCAGGCCACTCCAGGCTTGTCCACGTGCTTTCTGGATTTCTAAGATCAACAAGATAGAGTGAACTTCAATATACAAGCGTTTTTGAGACTGCTGTTTGTAACATGTTTGCTAAAGTCTCATTGGCCAAGGGAGGTCTCTGAGCCAACCCAGGATCTAGGGGTGGGAAACAGACTCCATCTTTTAATTGGAGACTGCAATGTCCTTTAACAAGAGTGGGTGCAAGGAGGGAAAGAATTTGTAATCATTTTCATCATCTATCACACTGCTGAAAATAAACTTAAGAAAGCAATAATTACTTTCTATCTACTCTTTCACAGGTAAATCCATTTGAATCCCCTGATAGAGTGTAGAAATAGTTTGATAATAGGATTTCCCCCTACATGATTATAAAGGATGCTTCGTAAGGAAAGACTGCTGTTTATCTTGGGAGTCAGTTGTTCAGTGTTAACTGAGAAATAAAAGGGTCTGTCTGTGTTCTTACTTCACTGTTTGGGAATTGAGGTTTAGAATGGGGGTTCACTCATAGGTGAGTATGAGCTCCCACATATGACTGAGAACATGTGAGATTCATCTTTTACAAATCTGAAGCATATGGGAAATGCTTCAATACATTGGTCTAGGAAAGAACTTTTGACCAATATCCTCAAAGCACAGGCAACCAAAGCCAATTAGACAAACGGGGTCACATCAAGCTAAAAAGCTTCTGCACAGCAAAGGAAACAACAGAGGGAACGACAACCTGCAGAACGGGAGGAAGGTGGTAAAATTTGTAGTCAGGTAATGTGATTCCTCTAGTTTTTTCTTTTTACCCAGGTTTGGCTATTCTGGGCATTTTGTGGTTCCATATAAATTTTAGGATTTTTTTTTTTATTTCTGTGAAGAATGTCATTGGTATTTCGACAGATCACACTGAATCTGTAAATTGCTTATGGTTGTGTGCACATTTTAGCAATATTGATTTTTCTTTCATGGATTATCTTTCCAATTTTTGTGTCTTCTTCAATACCTTTCATCTAAATTTTATATTTCTTATTACAGCAATCTTTCACTTTGATTTTATAAAGTTGTGGCCAACATACAGAGAATATTTTGTAAATATTTTGTAAAATTTTGTAATGAATATTTTGTAAATAAAGATACTTTTAGCTACAATTTCCCATTTTCCCCATGTACGGTGACTTTAGAGGTGGCATTTAGGACACACTATACTTTAAAAGAACTAAAATGGTGGATTAGAATTTTCCTTTAAAAAACAAGGCCAAAGCATATTTTAATTTCTCAGCTGACTAGTTTTGATCCCCTTCTTTCAATAATTTATGAAACCTAATCGAGTTGTTTCAATATTAGAGAATAAAGATTGAGTCACCTAAAACTAGAATTTATTTCCATGAGAAACTTTTTCATGGTTAAGAATGCCAGAAAGAGAAATGGGGTATTTTAAGAAAACTGGTCACTAAAGCACCATTCGTTAAGTGAAACTATATAGTTCAATTTGTTTCATGACAGTTACTATAGGTCAAATTGTAAACTTGTTTTTGATTTTATAGAGATGTAATAATTTAGCTGTTATATTCTTGAATGAACACAAACTATATTTTTCTTACATTATCTGAAAGTCTTATTCTCTCTGACATCCAAGAATGTACATAATTTCCACGAATCCTTGTTCAGATAGAAAGATACAGAAAATGAGTTTGATTAGCTGCAGAAATTTAGTTGTCTAGATAATAAAAATAGAAGATGTATTCAGCCTCGGCTGTGTCACGCATTTGCCCTTTTTTTCTTATGTTACTCTGATTTTGGTCTTATGTAATGCTGGGATAAAATTCAGTAGAATTCACTGTATGTGGAATGCCACAAGGAGTACGTATTGTGTACCACTTACTGGTGCTGTGTGATGGAGCTATGCAGTTGAAAAAGTTAATCCTTCACAGCTGATGTGAAGACAGAAGGTAGCACCTAGGATTAGAGAATCAAACCCATGGCTACACGTATGCATGTACATCATCAAGTTTGGTACTCCAAGGTGGTATTCAAACCTGGCTGGTTTCAGAATATGTTAAATCCTGAATTCCATACCCAGAGGTTATGATTTAACAATCCAGTAGCCAGAGTGAGGAGTCAGTCACTTTCTCAAAGCTCACAAAGTGACTCTGATACAATTGGCCTAGTGTTGGTTCCAGGTGAGGCAATCAGGGCCCACTTACCTTGTTGAAGTGTGTCAGAATAAATATGACAGAAGTTGTCTTAACGTGTATATGATTGTTATGAATGTCCTCGTTGACTCAAAATCACGTATTCTTCATACTTTAGTTTCTAAAGCTCAAATTTTGTTCTATATAATTTCTGTGAATGCTGCTGATTTGTAAGCCAATAACATGAAATGGTTGTACCATTCTTGGGGAAAAAATATAGACTGATAATTGTTAGATTTCATTACTTCAGAATGTATAGGAGGATCCCCCCTCTTCTTCGTTCGATCATTAATTGTGACAAAGGCTAGAAAAGAAATTTCAAGAAAATAAAAATATTGGAGAGAATTTGACTATAAGAATCACGTTCTGGTAATTTAAAGACTGGGTTATAAAAATTGAAAGAGCTGGGATCATTTCTTAAAATCTATGAGAACAGCTGGTTGAAAATAATGAAGGAACAAATGGAATTAATTGGGTTTTTTCTGTGGCAGCCCCATATGGGCAAACTGTAGCATGTCACTTGTTTAGAGTGGACAAAGGCAAAAGGCCAACCACAGTAGGAAAGCAACCCAGCAGACAGTACTTACACAGAGGGACACCTACTTTGTGAAATTCTAATTATACTATTCAGTTATCCATGTATTTGCTTAAGACTTATGGTTTATAAATCTTTTGCACATGTATTAACTCAGCTAGCCTTCACCAAAGATCTGTAAAGTAGAAAGTTATAGCTTCCTTATTATCATTTGTTAAGTGAGTTTTCTAATATCACACAAGTAATATGAGTTGGGATTTGAAAAAGGAAAAATGAGTACCTACATGCAATATGTTTTTCTTCCTTAATTTTTTTCTATAATCCACCTGCCATATAATACTTAAAATTTCACTTAAAGAAATAGCTTCTGTCCAACTGACTCCTGAGCAAGGCTATAAACTTCTCTTCTAAAATGTCTTTCTTTTTTGATATATCATTTATTTCATTTGGACTAATTTTCAGTGCTCAGCTATTTGTTTCCTCCTCAACACATTTCACAGCTTCCTAAAGTTCATACTGTGTACTCTGAAGGCCTGCAAAAGTTTCACCTCGGTGTCTGCTCTTGGCACAGTGCCCAAGTCCTCCTACGTAAATACAGGGAAACTTTGATAGAGCAAACACTTCTTTTCCCAAAGCTCATTACAAAAAAAATCCTAAAATCCCATATCAGGGATTTTTTTGTTTTTCCTCTGGCCCCATTTCATGTGGATGTTCTTGAGTAACATCCCTAAGAATGTAAGCAGAGGAAGGAAAAACCACTGGTCCGTCTACTTAGCCAGATCAGTTAAGTTAGAGCAGATGGCTCGGGCACCTTGTTTTGATGTTCATAATGGCTGAGATGAGTAAAAGGGGTCAGGAGAAACCTGCAAACTAGATCGCTGATGTCTGAATAATTCGATCAGGAAACCTAGAGCCATCACTGAATTTCAGTGGTGAAAAGAGATCTCAGGGATAATTGAAGTACATCTATCTGTAAGGAAACTGAATTTCAAGACCACAAATCCACACATGAGCTCTGATCAGTGATTCTGTGCAGATATTCTTGTACATATCAGAAGCGTCACAGACTGCTGACAGACCTTAAAGTTCTTTTGTTTTTGAGCCAAGGCTATGGATAGGTTTACATCCCAGAGCCAGGGTCACAATTCTGAAGGAAGGGAACCAGGAGTGGGCTGAGAACAAAGAATTTGAATGCAATCAAGAGAATGATTTGTCCATTTAAACATGGTATCAATGCACAGAGTTTAATCTGGACACTGGCTGGTAATAAAAGGTCTAAGCATACTTAGTACAAAGCAGATGAGATTTTTAAAAATTTGGAGTTTCACCAAAAGCAAAGGCACTAACAGGCAGTACAGTGGTTCAGAGTTGGGAGTTTGGAGCTAAAGAGCTGAGTTTCAAACATAGCCCGATTTAATAGCTACATGGAAAGATTGCTTTTTTAGTCTTTTTTTTTTTTTCTGATTTTAAGCAGGAGATGATAATAAGACTGAATTCAAAGCTTGTTGTGAGGATTGAATGAGTGAAGGACTTGTAACAAGTGATTGCTAATAAATACAATGCCAGCATCTATGTACAAACATATTTGCTGTAGCATATTTGTAGAATTAGATGATTAGAAAGAGTATAAAATATTCTTTATGGAGGATTGGTTAAATAGAATATAGTATGGCCACACGAAGGAACATTATATTGCTGTTAATGAATAGAAGGTGCCCCCATGGGATGGATATATGGTTAATGTATATAATATTAAAGTAAATATAACAGATGGATATGACTTTTACTGAAATATTTAGAAGGAGACATTATGAGGCTGGTTGTGGTGGCTCACGCCTCTAATCCTGGTACTATGGGTGGCTGAGGTGGGCGGATAGCTTGAGCTCAGGAGTCCAAGATCAACCTGAGCAAGAACCATACCCAGTCTCTAAAAATAGCCAGGTGTTGTGGCTGGCCCTGTAGTCCCAGCTACTTGGGAGATTGAGGCAATCACTTGAGCCCAGGTGTTTGAGGTTTCTGTGAGCTATGACATGGTGGCATTCTACTGAGGGTGACATAGTGAGAATCTGACTCAAAAAAAAAATACACACACACACACACTATGCTTACGTATATTCCCAAAGTCTTGGCACTTTTCCATCGATCTCTCGAGTGGTTCCCCTGAGAACTGAGGTTGTGCCAGGCTGAATGGTGGTAAAGAGGAGCCTTTACTCTGTTTATTGTTGCCCTTTTTGTTCCTGTGATGATTGAATTAGTTTTCACCCCATAAAAATCTTTTTTGTTAAATAATAGTACAAATCTAATAAAACCTGAGGTGAAAAGAATACAGCCGTAAATAAAGATTATGAAGCCTCAGAGGCAAGGTGCCCTTGTTATTAACTAGACCCCTGATATCTCCAAACTGATCTTGGAAGTGCAACCATTCTCATCCTTAAGTAACAAACGGACTTGGGTTTCTTTTTGGTCAGGAGAGTCCTTAAGTGAAAGGAAATAACCTGTAAAATTAATGCTTCTCTTCATAGCAGGAAATACATTCTGTACAGGGGGGACAATTTGGCTCTTGGCTATTCTGTGTACTTATATGAAATGGCTTCCTCCACACACATGCTCTGAAATAACGACACAGCTAGACTTACTCCGCTCTGGCTGCGTTTCTCCAGGGCACTCCCGCACAACTGGAGCCTGAGGTATGGCTAAGTTCACTCCTGCTGTGCTCTCATGCACTTGGGGGGGCCAGAACAAATGGGGAGCAGGAAAGCTTTAGTTAGGAGACACGGGTGTGTTGCAGTTAAGATCCTGCGATTTGCACAAGGAAAAGAATCTGATGGCAAATTGGTTGGGTGATTTCAGGGCTTTGAAAGTTGGAGCATAATTGACTCCTCAAACATTACAGACTAAGTAAACAATTCATTTGTTTATAATTATTTATGAAAAGCTAACCTCAGCTGTCCTCTTTGGTAATGCTTTCTGCGTCAGTTTGAAGCACATCTTGTGACAGATTAAAGTAGGATGTCTGGTAATATAAACGAAAAGCAGGTTTTATAGAATCATTCCTGCCCCGAATTTACCTTGTCTTCCAATTATCAGATATATATATATATATATCTGATTATATATATATATACACATATATATACATATATATATACACATATATATATAAAGATGAAGGATAAAATGAGAAGAGGCAGAAACAGAAAAGTACAACTTTGGTCCTGCTCTTTCCTGGTGATTGATTCATTGATTATATTCATTTGGTTTTATTAAATAAGCACATATAGTGCCTACTTCTCTTTGTATTTGTCAATAAATACAGAATAAAGTTGAGAAGTTAGTGTTTTCAAAAAGCAGATTTTTATACAGATCATGAACAATACTCAAGGTTTTTAAGTTAACTGACCTGCTGATTAGAAATGATCACATAATCTTAGCTCTAAGGTCTTGAATGCATTTTAAAATTCTTCCCATTCTATCTTTTCATGTCTAACCTTGATCATCTCTCTCTTGCCCAGGCTTTGGGGACCTGTACAGACGCTCTCTTCTTTATCCTCATTGTACTACTCTTCCCCTACTAATTTTAGGAACAAAAAATAAATGAGAAATCTAAAGGACCTTATCAAAATCTGGATGTGGGAGAGAAGAATACTTGCAGGAATTTGTCTAAGCATAGTACGGTGTGATGTATTTTTATTGTATACTAGAAGGATTTTCATCAGTCTATAGCTGTTTTACATGTTAGAAAATCTCAGTTCTAAGTAAATTTATCCAAATGTGGCAAATTCAAACTCTATCTTTATTATTTGCAGTTAATTTGGAAAATAAGCATCATCCCGAATATTTTATTACTATTAATGTAGTATAAATGCCTTCTTGATGCGTATCACCTTATTGGCTTTCATTTCTGACATTCCTGATTTCATTCCGTAAAGCTGAGATGAGAGCCTAATTTAGAATGAATTTGATTTCTGGGTGAGAGCTTCAGTCTTCCTATACGGCACCCAACATATTCAAGTTTTTATTTACGTAGTCACTGATGAATCTTGAAACATTTTTTTTAATCCATCAATCTTTGGAGAAAGAATTATTTAGGTCACGGAAGTGTTGGTCTCCTCCTCCTCCTCTCTCTCTTTCTCTTCTGCCTCCTTTTTGAATATGTTCTACCTTAGCAAATTGGCACAAAAACGTGAGGGAGGTTTATCTAAGAGTTTAGGAATTATTTATGTGCTAGAGTGACTTCCTTTAGTTATATAACATTCAAGTGAGAGAGTTCATGTGGTCTGGCAGGATTAGGGCATTTTGAATGCTCGTGTGTATAGAAGTGACTTCTCCATTCCATATTCAATATTGGCTGTGCTATTATTACGTATTTTCTGTAAGTACTGTGATTTTAGATCCTAAAACACAGAATAAATATTTTGCTTTTTAATTATAGTATAAAGTTTAAGAGTACTTAAAGACTTCTACTGTTTAGGAAGTAGCCTTTCAAACTTGTGTACATCTTCATGGTCTAAAAACAAACTGGAAAAGGTTATTTTTGAGAGTCTTGAATCCAATATTATAATCTAAGAATTGGCGCTTGACTTATTAAAATGTAATTATATCCTTACATGGCTGTATGATTTAAAATAATGTTATGTTATATAGAAAAGATATAAAAAATGTACACAATATATCAGGGTTGGGAAACTTTCTGAGGGGGTGGGGAACCTGTGGCCTCAATCCCCCATGAGGCCCTCCAGATCAGCAAGTTGAGCCCCTTGACCCAATCCAAACTTTGCAGAACAAATCCCTTTATTAAAAGGGGTGCAGCAGAGAATGATGGAATTTTCTTGCCTCCTTGGGTTCTTGGAAAGAGCAATCTTGAAATCAGAAGGCCACAGGTTCCCACCCCTCAACTGATATAGTGGGAAAGTGACCACAGACGATGTATACATGAGTGGACGTGGTTGTGTTTAGATTAAACTGAATTTCCAAACACAAGCAGCAGACCAGGTTTACCTCCGGCTGGAGTTTATTCACACTGACATATTATTATAAAAAGTTATTATACATAGGTATGTACAGTTAATTTTATCACATAAGAACTGTATGACTAAAGAAATATATAGATGTTCAAAGGTAAACGGTGGTTATTGGTGATATATGCATCACTTATGGTGTAAGCATATATGTGTATCAAGGTGTAAGATGAAATGATTTAAAAATAAAAAAATTTAATATTAGGAAATGTTTTAAAAACCATTTAAAATTATAGATTGCATTTTGATAAATCAGTATTGTTGAAGTAATCAATTTTTCTACATAATAGTTATATAAGATACAATTTTTTTTATAGTTACTAGACCTGTTATCCTTTCAGTTTTGGTGTTTTTTTACTTTAATGATGCCTTCTTCACATTATCAGTCACATGAGAAGCTGAGGTTTTTTTTTTTTTAGAGAGGGCTGAGTTTTGAACTGCCACTTTTGGCATATGGGGCTGGTGCCCTACTCCTTGAGCCACAGGTGCCACCCTAATCTGAGGTTTCTTAGTTATTTTGGGACAACAGAGTGAAGATTCTGAAAAAAATATTATCTAAGTTTTATTATTGTTTAGGTATGGCAAGGCCTACACATCAGGAGTCCACTGCCATTAGAAAGATAGTTTGTTATACTGACAAGTCCCAAGAAGTAGGGGTATCTCATTGCTTGGGGCCAAGGCAGCGTGTGCCAGGATTGGCCAGATCACAGCAGTGGGTACAAGGGAGAGGGTCTTGGCAGGGGCCTTTACTGTGGTTTCTGATATGAGAAACGCTGAAATAGGTTTAGGATTGGATAATTTGGGTTATTTCAGTGGGCACTAGGGAAAAAAGACTTTTTCCCAGTTTTGTTTTGTTTTTTTTTAACCTTACCCAGAGGTGATTAGGGTAGGGTGACCAGACCTCCTGATTTTAGTAGGACAGTCCCACTTTTCAACAATTTGTTCCACGTCCCGCGGCGTTTTAAAAAAGTCCCGATTTTTGGAAAGAATGCACTAACGGGCTGGAGAATAAGAAGGGAATATACGGTTTTTGGCTGCCATGTGGCTATTTCGCCAGAATATGAGTTTTATATTATTTTTGTTAATTTTATAATGTTAAACTGTAATAAATAATTGATGAGAAGTGATTATCGAGAACTGCTTATCAAAGTTTGCCTTGTCAGGCCCTGCCCTGCACTTCAGCTCTGCCCCAGCTCGGCCCCTGCTCCGTCCCAGCTTCGCCCCTGCTCTGCCCCTGCTTTGTCCCTGCTCCACCCTGCTCCACCCCCGCGCCGCCCCCCCCCCATGTTGTCCCGCCTTACAGATGTTAAAATCTGGTCACAATACATTAGTATTTTTTACTAATGGCCTAGAGAGTAAGAGCCCTCAAAAGAAGATT
>NW_003852458.1:7738538-7746627 GCF_000181295.1 Otolemur garnettii | reverse complement strand
GCTTTGTCCCTGCTCCACCCTGCTCCACCCCCGCCCCCCCCCCCCCCCCATGTTGTCCCGCCTTACAGATGTTAAAATCTGGTCACCCTAGATTAGGGCAGGGGACTAATGGCCTAGAGAGTAAGAGCCCTCAAAAGAAGATTGGGCTCTAGAGCGCTTATTTTGCATATGAAAGGCACCCTTAAAGGCCAGTTGTTTGCTGGTTTTAGGGATTAGCTAATCCAAAAAGGAGAGAATCCTCTAGGTTAGGAAGGACCAAAATGAAAAAAACAGCAGCAGAAAATAAAAGGGATGGTAAATACACTGTGGTACAAGCAGGAGAAATCTGGATAAACACATTCATTATGAATGGATTAATAAAGATGAATCACTTGGACAGAAAGTGGTCAACACTTTTTCTTTTTTAAAAATAAATTTTAAATTGACAAATCATAATTCTATTTATGAGGTGCTATATGATTTTGCTATGTGGATGTGACATGAATAGTTAAATGACGCTAACGGGCATATATATCACCTCACCTCATGATTTTTTGTGATGAGACATTCAATATTTATTCTCAGCAATTCTGAAAAATTAAAAAAAAAAAACTATTAACTATGGTTTCCCTGCTATGCAATAGATCTGAAAATACATTCCTCCTCTCTAACTGAAACTATACCCTTTGGTAAATATCTCCCCATCCACTACCCCAGTCTCTGGTAACCACCTTCACTTTTCACTTAAATAATCTTCAAAAATGTACTATGAACCAAATTACTATTCTTCTTAGAGTCTTAGAGTAGTCTAGACCAATTCATAATATTTTAGTAATCTCTCAATTGGTAAAATATTCAGGCTCTTGTGGCATAAATTTACTGAATGTTCCAGGAATCTTCAAGCTTGAAGTGCTGCCATGTTGGGTAATATTTTTTATCATGGTGCCTCAATTTTGTAATTTAAATCAAGAGTTTAAGTACTGTATAGATTTCTGGGTTGGATAATGGGGTTTTGTGAAAACCAAATCAAGTTAACACTTAGAATAAGATAATGTGTTGATAAAATTGGGCACCATTATTACTGGCTTTGACCATCTTGTCCCTTTTATGTAGTGGTCCACTGGACATGCCTATCTGACTACTGCATGTAGATAACTGCATGTAGATAAAGATAACAAGTCCTTTCCTTTTTCACAAATAAAAGGGGGGAATTCTACCTTTTCTTTCAATTGATAATCAAAAAGGAAAAGATACTTTCTTTTTCTCAAATAAAAATGGGGGAATTCTACCTTTTCTTTCAATTGATAATCAATTCCTACAGCCACTTTGACTCAAGATGAGGGCAAAACCTTCACTTTAATTCTCTCTGACCTGTCACATGTCAGTCAGTTGTCTGGTGTTTGATTTTATAGTATAGGTGTCTTTGAAACTCCCACCTTCCTCTCATCTCACTACCTTTACCCAAGTTCATATCAGTCCAGCCCTTCCTTAGCCAGCCTCTTAATCTAGTCACTTACCTCTAATTTCTTATGCTCTATTCTATTCTTAACCTAAATTCTTCTCAAGTGGGGAGACTTTCCTGGTCTGCTGGAGCCAGGCATGGTATTTGCCTGCCATCAGGCCCTACAACACTTGGCTCTCATTTCTCCAGTTTTTCCCTCATATAGTATGAGGTTATTGGGAATGCTTGGGAAAACTCAGGAAAAACCCTGAGTAGAGGTTGGTATTAAATTGTGGCCATGGTTTTCTCTAAAGTAACCACAGAGAGGGATCATGAATGTATGCAAATATTCTCCTTGAATTCAAGCCTCTTTATTCATTTAGAAAGAAATTGTTCCCTTTGTTTAAAGATTGATCAGGTTTCTCTGGGCAAGGCCTAAGAATTTCCCTGGGCAAATTCTTCTAGGATTAGCCTATAAATAGAATGTGAACAGATTTTATTATTAGCCAATCTTAGCCACCCCCCAACTTGACCTCTAAGCTGGGTTAGAGTCCTCTTCTCACTGCTGGAAGGAAGATAGTCCAGGTCCTTAATGTCCTCTGCAAGTGTCCAGATACTCTCATTACCCGCCCAACCCCAACCATTACCTTGGGCCCACAGTCTCTCAAGTGAACAATGCCATACAGAGACCCTGCACTCTTCTGAAAGGTGACATTGTCACCTACAGGCTGAGGGGGAAAAAGTGTGTAATAGGATAATTCTATGTAGTGAAAGAGATGGGAAAGCCCTTGACTAGTTTCTTTCTTGGTTTGTGAAATCTGTCTCATTTTGTTTGTAATATAAAGAGGTAACCAAAAGAAGGGAAACATTCCTCAATTAGGAAGACACAACATTTTATTCATATGTGTGTTGCAATTATAAGCAGCATATATGTAATGAAATACGTATGTAAAATATATTACATATGTAAAATGTATATATTACATATATGAAATCCATATAATTTATATGATATATGTACATATGTAATGATCAGAAGCTCATCACAGCTTTGAAGGCCTGTGTTTTTGAACTCAAATCCTGTCCTGCTGGGGCATTAATCCTTGGCAACTTACTCTGACAGACACAGCACCAGTCCCATGTCCCTTGATTCTAGAAAATCTATTACTCTATTCCCTCCGGGGCTCCCTGAGGAAGAATGTGAGTCCAGATTCTGGAGCAGGTGCCAGGTTTGAATCTGGGGGACTAGAGTGCACATTTCAAGCTTTTTCAACACAGAGAAAGTTAATCTGATAAACTGTTTATTCATATGTACTAGGGAATATCTTATCTCTTATAAGCACACTTGCATTTTATCAAGTCAATGAATACTGAGAGATCTCTGGAATTTTACTAATCTATCCATTTGTCAACTATATGTCTGTATGAAAATTCCAAAGGTGGATAAAAATCGTTTGGCTTCAAGGAACCTACAGAAACAAATGGCCAGTTGTTCCACATTTTAGATATGAATAGGGTAGATTTTTCAGGTGAGTTTCTTCTTGGCAACTCTTAGATCATACCTTGTGAGTCACCATGGACCACACATACAGTCATCCCAGAGCATTATTCTAGAATCTCTGGAAGGTGGGATGTAAATAAATTATTAACTTCTCAGAGATTCATCTCACAGTATTACAAAAAGGCTTATTAAATCTGTTTACTTTTATGTCATATTGATTTTCCTTAGCTCTTACCCATATCTAAAAGCTATTAATTTTATATGCTTAGGATGACTCAAAGCCAGAAATAAGTAGAATGGTTCATGTGTGGCCTAAAGTAATATCTGAAAACTGGATTCGTTAAATACATATCATATTAAACACTGTCATTTTACTAATTAAAATACATATCATATTAAACACTGTCAATTTTATGAATTAAAAATGAATATAATTTCATTGTAGGAAATGCAGATAACACAGTAAAGGATAAAGAAAGAAGTAACTTGTCATCTTCCATATAAACAGATTGCTAATATTTTGACCTATTTTTTCTTGTTTTTTGAATAATCATAAGACAGAATGAATTCCTATATAGATATTAATGCATGAATAAAAAGCTATTTTATTATAATATATTCTGCATTTGTTTTAATATTTATTATATTCTAAAAACGATCACTGGTTTCTATGCAAACTTTTTAATGGTTGCCCAATATTTCCTCATCAGGTTTCCATAATTTATTCTACTATCCTCTTATCTGTAGTACATTTCAGATTCTTCCTTTTTTTGTATGAGTGTATGCAATACTGTGAAGAACTTCATTTTCACCACCTCATGTTATTTTCTTAATCTGAGATTCAGACGGGCTAAGGAAAATCCTGGAATTGAAATTACTACACCAAAGATCAGAAAACCTTTTAAGTCTTTATATACTTCCAACTTTTCAAAAATACGTAATTGTATAACCATCAAGTATGCACAGAATAGCTATTTCACTGTGCTCTAACCAACACTGTGCATTGTGTGTGCTCTTGCTTTTACCATTTTTGTTATTAAAATGGTGTACTTGTCAATGACTTCCTATGAAAAAATTTTTTGATAATTTATAAGTTACATGTGTTTGTGTTTGTGTAAGTTGTCTTCACATCTCCCACACTTTAAAATTGAAAATGTAATTTAAAATTTAAAAATGTGATTTATCTATTTTTTTCTATTATAATAAAATGTATGCTCATTGGAATAAGGTAGGCAAAGCTTAACTCTTTCAGCTAATTGTCAGCTAAACAATTTTTAAACCCAGCTGTAAGCTGTAAGCCTCTGCTTTGAGATATTCCACCTTTTAGAGCCAAACCAGTATATGCCTTCCATATATCGATTTATGATTTAATCTATAATTCCTGTCTCCCTGAAATGCATAAAACCAAATTGTAACTCCACCATCCTGAGTCCACTTGCTCAAGATTTCTTGGGTGTGAGTCTCAGTCATGGTCTTCAAATTTGGCTCAGAATAACCCCCTTTAAATTATTTTACAAATCATGGCTTCTTTTCCATCAACAATGGTAAATGACTTTCAGTTTTATTCTTGCTGAGTATCTTGGCTATTCTTGGCCCCTTGCTCCTTCATAGGAATTTTTGAATCACTGCATCAATTAAAAAAAAAAACACAACTGTGATATTTCTTATGATTGCATTGAAAGTGTTGATTAATTTAAGGAGAATTGTTGTCTTTGAACCCATGAAGATAATATATATTGTTTAATTTGTTTTACTTTCTTCACTTAACGTTTTAGAGTTTCCCAGGCAGATATTTTGTATATTTTGATTTAAATGTGTTCTCATGTATTTGATATTTTAATGTTATTGTTATGCCTTAAACATAGTTTTATACTTAGTTGTGGTTGGTGTATAAAAATGCAGTGTATTTTGGTAACTTGATAGATCTTATATCTAGTAACATTTCTAAATTTACTATTTTACATTTTTTTATCTTGAAAAAAATTAAATTTAGAGAGAAGTTACAAGAGTGGTACAATGTATTCCTAAATGTGCTCCCCCAATTGCTAATATTTTGCCATATTTGTTTCATTATTTTTCTCTGTGTACACAACAGTAAGTATTATGATTATTTAACATCCACCACCATCATCATTATTAGTATTGCTGAGTCATTTAAGAGTAAGCTGCAGACGTCAGGTGCATCTATTCCTAAATAGTCCTCTATTTCCTCTTAAAAATGATGATATAAAAGAATCAGATTATAAAATTATTAAACTTAATTTTCATACAATACTATTCTATCTAGTATATTATCAACTTTTACCAATCATCAACAGAATGTCCTTTTAAACAATTTTATTTTTTCTAATCCTAGATATAGTCAAGGATTAAAAATTGCATTTAGTTGCAACATCTCCCTAGTCTCCTTACACCTGGAACAGTTCCATAGCCTTTCTTTGTCTTTTATGAAATGACATTTTTTGAGGAGTGCAGGGTTATTGTTTTGTAGAATAGCACTCAATTTTTGTTTGATTACTTCCTCATCAATGCAGGTTATTTATTTTTGGTGGGAAGTCACATAAACGATATCTTTTCAGTGCATCACAGGAAGAGAAAGATGATATTGTTTGTCCTATTATTGATTATATGAATTACATGTCAGCATAATATTTTGGAGTATTTGGTTAAAGATTTATAACTATTATTAACTTTTTTGGTATAACTTCTAGATAATGCAACACATACATTTTATATAATATCTATATTAGAGGTATTATATAGATATTATAGATATTGTATAAATAGCCTGTATTAAACAAGGTCTGGCAGAAGTAAGGCCCTTTTGTGTTTGAGGGTGATTTTGTGTTACAGAATTACATGTACCAAATAATGCCACAAATAATGGCCCTTTAGTGAGCTGACAAACTATACCCATCTTTTATTGAAAAATCATAAGCATGTAGTTCTATACATAACAATATGTATAGATCATAGTCAGCCACAAAAGGGCGTTACTTCTGCCAGATCCTGTATTTCTATTGGACAGCACAGCCCTAGAATATCCACTAAAAATATAAAACCAAAAGTATGCACACTGAATCTCTCATTAAAACAAATAAAAATTCAGTGTAAGAGACAGCAGGGAAAGTAGGAAAAAGAGCCAAAATATGGGAGAGCAGAAAACAAATGGATAATAGATTCAAACTCTATTAAAATGTCAACCACATCAAATGTGAATGCTCTAAATATTCTAATGAAGAGTCAGAGAATGTCAGATTGGTGAAAAACTGCAGAATCCACTTACATGCAGTCCATAAGTAATCCCTTTTAAATATAAAGACACTTATATGTAGAAAGGAAAATGATAAAAAAAGAAAATGCTTTGCAAATATTAAGCATTTAAAATCGTGACAATGTTGACATTCAGCTATTGAAGACATCATGACAAGAGATACTCTCAGTTATAAAGAAAGATGGTCCATATGATGATTAACTTCATCTGGAAGATACAATATTCCAAAATGTACATATTTTAGAATACTCCTTTAAAACTATAAAGCAATAATTGACCCAACTGAAAGGGAAAAATAAATACATCTATAGTTGTGGGTGAGGAGGTCTTAATAGTTCTCTCTTAGTGAGCAATAGATCAAGTAATCAGAAATTCAGAAAATACGTGAAAAACTTGAACGAAATTACCCACTAGCTGGGCTTAATCATTAATTTTATAGCATTCTGCTCAACAATGGCAGAACTGTTTATAAGCGCGTATGTAACAGTCACCAAACTAGACCACATTCTGGGATTAGAAGACAAGTCTTAAGTAATTTTAAAAGATTAGAATTTTACAGAGTATATTTTCTGATCAAAATTGAATTAAATTAGAAATTAAGAATGGGATGATGTCTTCAAAAACATCAGATATTTGGATTTTAAGAAGGATACAGACATGGTTAGTTTTATTGTGCTTCATTTTATTTTATTAAGCTTCTCTGATACTGTATTTTTCACAAGTTGAAGATGTATGGCAGCCCTGAGTCAAGCAAGGTTATAGGCATCATTTTCCCAAGAGCTTATGCTTACTTAGTGTCACTGTGCCACATTTTGGTAATTTTCATATTTCAAACATTTTTTATTATCATTATTCTTATCTGTTATGGTGATCTGTGATCAGAGATCTTTGCTGTTACTATTTTAGTTGTTTTGGAGTGTCACAAAGAACTCCCATAATGATCAACTTAATAAATGTTGTGTATGTTCTGACTGCTCCACCAGCCTGATGTTCCCCAATTTTTTTCTTTCTCTTTGGAGCTTTTTATTCCCTAATATATACAAAAATGTGGCTATTAAGCCAATTAGTAACCCTCCAATGGCCTCTAAGTCTCCTAGTGTGGAAGAGTTGTGCATCTCTCACTTTCAGTGGTTCTCAACCTGTGGGTCATGACCCCTTTGGACCGTATTAAAGGTTAGTGGCATTAGGAAGGTTGAGAACCAAAATGAAAAGCTAAAAATGATTACACTTACTCAGTGAGGAAGGCATGTTGTGCCAAACAGTTAGCCAAGTTGTGAGTGCAAGGGAAATGTTTATGAAGGAAATATACTCCAGTGAACATACAAATGATAAGAAAGTGCAGCAGTCTTACTGCTGATGTGGAGCAAGGTGTAGTAATCTGGATAGAAGATCAAACCAGCCACAACGTTTTGTAAGCCCAAAGCCTAAGCCAGAGTGAGGCTCTCTTTAATTCTATGAAGATTGAAAGAGAGGAGGAAGCTGTAGGAGAAAAGTCGGAAGGTAGCAGAGCTTGGTGTATGCCATTTCAGGAAAGGAGTTATCTCCATAAAAGTGCAAATGGAAGCAACTGATCAAGAAGCTACAGCACGTTATCCATAGATGTAGCTGAGACCAATGATGAAGGTGGCTGCACCAACCAACAGATGTTTAATAGTGGACAAAACACCTTCTGTTAAAGAAGATGCCATCTCAGACTTTTATAGCTAGAGAGAAGTCAATGCCTGGCTTTGAAGGACAGGTCGATTCTTTTGTTAGGTAATAATGCAGCAGGTGACTTTAAGCTGAAGCAGATTCTCATTTTAATTAAAACAAAAATCCTAGGTCTCCTAAGAATTAGCTAAATCTCTTCTTTTCTCTATAAATGGAATCACAAAGGGTGGATCACAGCACATCT
>NW_003852458.1:7738105-7738518 GCF_000181295.1 Otolemur garnettii | reverse complement strand
CTCACACACACAAACAAAAACATTTCCTTCAAAAATATCACTACTCGTTGACAATAAATCTGGTCACCCAAGATCTCCGGATAGACATGTACAAGGTATTAATGTTGTTTTCATGCCTGTTAATAAAATATCTACTCTGTAACCCATGGATCAAGAAGTAACTTGAACTTTCAAGTCTCATTAGTTAAGAAATACATTTTGTAAAGACAAAATAACAACAGACCCTTTAAACTTACAGCTGTCACAGACAGTGTTGTCCCTGAAGGGTCTGGGCAAGGTAAACAAACAAAACTAACAACAACAAAAAACCTTCTGGAAAGGATTCATCATTCTTGATGCCATTAAGAACATAAATTATGATTTATGATAAGAGGTCAAAATCTCAACCTTAACAGGAGTTTGGAAGAAATTGA
>NW_003852458.1:7736104-7737159 GCF_000181295.1 Otolemur garnettii | reverse complement strand
TATGTACTCTTTTTAGGCACAATGGTATTGCATGCCATATAGTATAATCATAGATTTTATACTCACTGGGAAGCCAAAACATTTTTGTATGTCACTGTATTGTGGTGGTTTGGAATGGAACCTGCAATAACATAGAGATATGCCTATACTTTGCATGGTTTATACTTATAGGATATTAGTCATTTCTTCTCTGTACTAATGTTGGGATTAGTGACTACTTTAAGCCAATGAAGCCATTATGAAATTGCTTCAGAAGAAACAGAAAAAGAAAATTGATTTCACCATTTATACATGAATTTCCAAAAGTAATAATTCTCAGGTTTAATCTCCTATACCTTCTCGCATTTGCCTCTAGATTATAATCTCATTGGAACTTTCCTTCCTGAGGAGAAAAGAGAAACCTGCATAACATAAGCACATGTGCTATCCAAACAAGGTTCAGAGGTTGAACTCTATTTGATATATGAATATGTACACGACTAATACTGTAACTGCATTATAGGCACAAATGGTATCTGCTAAAACAATAACCAGCTCATCTGCTTGAGCACAGGCACTGATGTTTTTTATTCTTTGACTTAGTAGAAATATGATATTATTTTCAAAAAATAGTATGATGATAAAATGTTGCATTTGAGTAGAAAATTCTTTTGGTGGAATACATTTATTGAGATAAGCATTCTTACTCCCAACTCCATATGTGTGTATATATTTATTAGTTTTTAAGGTATTAGAAAAATAATATATATTTATAAAAATTATTTTCTAATAATTTTTAGAGCTTAATATATACTAAAATTAATTATAGAATTGGCAAACACTATAAGTCAAAGAATTGTGATAAAAAACAAACCAAAGCCATCTAAATAAAAGAAAAAAAATCTGTAAGTCATCACTATGACAAAAGGCTAAGATTATTCTCCATTTCTGAGACAATAGCCAATGAAGTAAAGAATTACTCCACATACTGATTTTTCTACATATGATAAAAATTGTTGGATTGCCAAGGAACATCAGTTTCTGAGACATAACACAGAAATATGGGAAGGAAAGTA
>NW_003852458.1:7726742-7735562 GCF_000181295.1 Otolemur garnettii | reverse complement strand
TTTTTATTCTATGTGTAGTAACTATTTTGAATCTGACTTTTCTCTTTTATATGATGGTCAGATATGATAGAATATCACTTTCTCTCTACAGGTAGAATTTAAAGTCTTGGGTAAGAGGCTAGCACAGTGCTCAAGCCTGTATGCCTGTAATCCTAGCACTGTCAGAGGCTGTAGCATATGGAGTGCTCAAGCTCAGGAGTTTGAGACCAATCTGAGAAAGAGTGAAAAATTGTCTCTACTAAAATAAATAAATAAATAAATAAATGAATAAATAAATAAAGGGCATTGTAGCCAGCACCTGCTATAATTCCAGCTATTCAGGAGGCTGAGGCAAGAGGATAACTTGAGTCCAAGTTCGAGGTTGCTGGGAGCTATGATGATGCCAGCACACTCGATCCTGGGTAACAGAGTGAGACTCTGTCTCCCAAAATAAACAAATAAATAAAAAAGTCTTGGGTGAGGGCTTTAATATTAGAGCTACTTAAGGGTTCCAAATATTGCTAACAAATCAGCTTCCTTGGGTCTTCAGTGAGAGATGGTATGCTGATTGAATATCAGGGTTGACTTTGTACGTGTACATTAACATATGCACATAACATGACATAGGTTATAAACAGTCTTGAGAAGATGAATGGTGATAGAAGAGATGAGTTGGAGGAAAGTAGATAGATATGGGGGGTTGGTGCCAACAACAGGAAAGAGATAAAGGAACAAAAACCAAAAGAGAATTAGGATGATTCTCTATTAGGTAAGTTAGAAGTAGGGCCTGTACTGAGAAGAAAAAATTAGGGTAGGATATGATTATAACTCAGAATATTAAAAGATATGCGTGTTTATCTTGAATGTAGAAGTAAATATGTGAATAATGAAAGGGAAAAAAATCCTGTCTTGTCAAACTTGGTTCATATTTTTAATTTTGAGGAGTTCTGAGGAAATAGCATGTATTATTCCAAGTTTACAACCCCCATCTAATAAGATATTTACTTGGGGCGTGTCTTGTTGAAGATAAATCTATTATTTAACATGGTTTTTCTGTTTAGGTTAATTCTAGATCATTAATGCTTAAGGAAATAGTGTCACCTGTAGTCATGGCTTATTCATGAACTGGAATACCACCAAGCAGGCAAGAAAAGAGACATTTTAGGAAGTTTTCAGGAGGTAATAATTAGTAAGAGCGGCTTGACTTTTGGAAACCAGGATATAAATGTAGGATATCCATCTGCAGCAGGATATTAATTTGATACCAGTATTTTTCACACCCAACACCCTTTCTCCAATCAAGACTACTTTGTCATTTGCTATGTCCTCTAAGATTTCCCTCTATGGTTGAGCCTACTCTAATATGGAGTAAACTTTCTCAAACATTTCCTGCTTAACATCTTTCAGTGATCCTCAAAGCCTTCCTCTGACCTGGTTCAGAGCTCTCACAATCCAGCCATCACAAGTCTTCACAATGCTGTGCTTTCTTTACACACTTGGAGCATCTCCTTCTTTCATCTGTAGTAAAGGCACACTCTAAAGGCAATTCTTTTTCCTATACCTCCCTCTCATACTTGATTACCTTTCAAGGAAGGCTTCCTTGACCTTTCCCTCTGTTCTCAATTGGAATAGATCAACTCCTGTTTCATAGGATTGTCATGGCCTTCCTTATCTGGCTTCCTAAATGAATTGGATATAGGTTCTTCACAGATAAAAACTCTATCTTATTCATCTTAATATTTCTACTACTTGGCCCAGTAGCTGGCACTACAGGCCACTCAATAAAACATGATAAAATAAATAAATTATGACCTGGAAAGAACTATATTTTGAACTACAGTTAGGGATTTCTAGAACCTACACTTGTTTTTAATTAGAAAAATCTTTAACAACCATATTCTCTATCCCAGCATCTGTTGGAGGGGTGGAAGGACTAACAGTTGAAGATCACACTTCCTTCTTCTTCCCATAAATGTCCTCTTCCAAAGCCTTAAATGCAATTTCTCAAATACAATTTCTCCAATAACTCATCCCAGTTCTTTTCTCCTAGTCTCATTTGCAAGCCGTAGTGATTTACTTCCTTTATGTGAACTCCATTCTGACAAGTACCTGGCTGAAGACTGTATCTACAAGATGTGGTCAGATTAGGTTTGACTTAGAAACTTTGAAAAAAATGTTCTAGGGAGCAACTGAAACTGTATATGGTATTCATAAAGTTCATGTGCAATTTAAAATAGTTGTCTATAAATCTCAAATCCATAATAATGTCTTTATTAGTAGTTTTGTCAATTTGTATACCTTAGTCCAGCACAACAGATATTAAATTTAAAAAAAAGTTATGAATTAAAGTCACAATAAGAGAACATTCTATTATAAGGAGTAAATTATTCTGCCAGATTTAATATTTTGAGCATGATGATATTGGGAACCAATATGTCCTTATGGTTGCAGCTATCCTTTTATTATTTTTTGATCCATTCAGTATTATCTCATCTTTTGGAAGTTCATTTTATTTAATACCCATGGTTTCTTACCCCACATTCTTCAGAATACATTTATAGTAGGCAACACAGTTGCAAAACATGAAATAATGTAACAGTTTTTAAGAGATTGATTATTTATAAAAGTGATTTAGTGAAAAGGGGAGTATTCGTGGAAGAAAAAATAGATCAAGAATTACAATCAACAAAAGCTTTTTTGCTGTCCAGTTAAAGCTAAACCACTATTTTCTCATATTCCAAACAGTCCGTATTAGTAAGTCAAGATGTTTAGTCATGAAGTGATGAGACTGTGTTCTATTACATCCTATTAAAATTATTAGTCACCATTGCCTGAGTCAATTGCATTCTTTGTTCCTTCTAACATATGAGATCACCTATAAATGTCGGTGCAAAAGAATTGGTAATTTCAATCAGTTATTTTGTTGGTTTTATAGGTATATCAATGACTTAGTTTTGGTTTTATAGCATATCATAAAAAGTATATACAAAATATAAAGTTGATATCATATAAATATAATTTTTTGAAAGAACTGTGACTTCTAAGGTTTCTGTAAAGTCTTGTTCTAAATCCCGGTTCTGAGGATAAGTCTTAGGGAAACATGTGTCTACTTTGGTTATTTTGTATTAACCTGTAGAAAGAAAGTCTAGATATAAGATTGATGATTATAATTATATGTTTTATTACTAAAACAAAGTATTAGTGACCATGTTGCAAAATAATAGGATGACCACAACACTACAGTTGTGAATTTCAATCTAAAACCAATTGTCTATAAATTATACTCAAAGTAGTAAAAATAACACAGTGGCTCATTTTCCACTCAATAAATATTGATTCCGCTTCTTTCTGTCTGAAGATGGATGTTTCATTTTTACTTATAAACTCCTCAACTCAGATCTGTTTTTCTTCTACCCTAACCCAATTAATAAAGGAAGAATTGATGAAAGGTTTCCCTTTTCCCTAAAGATCTGTGGGATCTTCCCTTCCCCTTTAGGGAAGATCTTTTCCCTAAAGATCTGTGTTTGAAGAATGTAATTTTTTTTTTTTTTTTTTGCCCAAAGTATATGTCTTTGAAAATTATATCTGACTGTGTGGATATAATTTAGGGTTATGCAAATACTTTTCACTGGTGTAGTAGACTCTTAGAATTCCAACCTGAGATGGGTAAATACATTTTTTAGAGTTTGCCTTGTCTACTACTTTTTAATGTCGTTGCAATATTAAAAGAATTGATTAACTTATAAATTCTATATATATGAGGGTTAAGGAATGAGATATTTTAGGCAAGCATAGAGTTTATATATCACTGATTTTAAAAGAAACAAAGATGTTTATATACATAAACATGCTCAGAACAATATCAATTAATCTATTAAACATGAGTTAATCAATTTTAATTAGTCTGAAAATGCTTTCATCTCTTACCAGAATTCCTGACATGTATAACCAAGGATCTTATTGTTATTGCATTATAAATGCTGAAAAACAGCAATGACATTAGATTTCTAGTTGAAAGATTTCCAGATTTTCTTAGTCTAAATAGGATGCTATAACAAAATAGCAGTCACTGGGTAGACCCTAAACAGAAATTTATTTCTTATAATCCTGAAAACTGGGAAGTCTAAAATCAAGGTGCAAGTCCAGATCCGTTGTCTGCTGAGGGCCCACTGCCTGGTTCATAGAGAGCCATCTTCTCACCGTCTCACATGGTGGAAGTAATGAGTGAACCCTCTGGGGTCTTTTTATAAGGGCACTAATCTCACTCATGAGAGTTTCACCCTCACAACCTGTTACCTCCCAAAGGCCCTGGCCCCAGACACCACCATAATGGGGATGAGATTTCAACACATGCATTTCCAGGGGTGAGGGGACACAAACGTTCCATGTGTAGCACAGATAAACTCTGACTGTACTTTTATATGCACATGTAAAATCCATACATACACAAGTCATATTTATGTAAATGGATGAGAAAAAGCAACTGGTCTCATCTCAAAAGAAACTTTACTAACTGGTGTAATTTACCACATTATAAATCCATCAACAAATTAATTACCTAAAATAGTCATTGATATAGAGAATCCTTCATCTATTCCGTAATCTCAGAATTTCTTAAACCATTTAATTCCTAAAAGCATCCTTTTTCCTAATCATCTAGTGATGTTTACTCCTGACTTTTGCATAAGCAGATTTTTATAATAGCATTCTTGAGCATGATATTTAATTTAACCAGGACAAAAGGTATTTGATTTGTATTTTTAAAGAATCTATGATAGCATTCTCTTTCTAAAAGCTGAATGGAGTTTGGTGGGCAAAGTGAAAAATCAAATGAGATTTTTCCAGTGAAAAAGTAGCAGTCGTTTCTTATCCTATGGAAGCTATGATTTCTTCAGCGCTTGAGGCAATGGAAACGCCTACCTTCCCCTCACAAGGTCATAAAATGCATGCTACTGTTAGCAGCATTTTTTGTTATTTTTTTTTGTGTACGAATAGATTTTTTTTTATAAATTGCTTTAGCTTGATATTCTCATGTTCGGGGTCAGTTGTCTTTGTTGGTTAGTTTTGCATTGTGAGGGTGGAAATGACCATTTCAATCACATTGTCAGGATGTTGTTCTTTCCTCCTTATATCTGGCTAAGCTTCCTGACTCTAAGTATGCCTAGCTGTATTTCCTAAAGCAGAACCAATTTTACTGTCTTAGAAATTAAGTTGGAACACTTAGCGTTATTATGAGTTAACTCAACAGAACCTGAACTTTCCCCCAAAGTATTAATTTTTAGTCTTTTTTGTGCCATTAAAGCACTCTTGTGAAATGTGACAAATATTCATGAAGCATCTCTGCTATCATGAATTAGCAGAGATGCTAATTAGTAGGCCATGCCTCCTAATGGGAGAGATTGTTAAGAAAGAAAAGTCTCGGGTAAATGGTCAATGCAACTTACTTTAATGAAAACTCTATATCTTAATACTGAGGCATCAGAAAGTAATACTAAAAGTAATACTCAGTTGGACACTTCCAGATGCACTAAGAGGAACTACTTGTCCTGCCTTAGCATTACTGCTTAAAGTAACAGTGTGGCTCCCCGAACTCTGTCTATTTACTCCTCTCCAGCCCGAGGTCTCTCTTTCTGTTCATTGCCTCCCTCTCCTGCCTGTGCTGATGATTTATTTTACTTGACTGAGTTTTGCATTGGCTCCTGTTCTTAAATGATAGTTTCCCTTCTCCAGTGTTTGTCTATAGCAAGAGTCACATCCTAAAGCCCAGCACCACAGCTGGGTACTCCACTATTCTGGGTAGCTGGATCCTGAACATCACAGACAATCTTTCCCTAATATTCTGACCCTTGAGACCCGAATCCTCTATTGTGGTCCTTTTTCTATCTAAATGGAAACCCCGATGTGAAACATTGCTTGACTTGTGGCTAGAGCTGTGATAAACAAGGAGATTCTCTGCCAAGATCGCCCTTCCAGGAAGGACGTGCTGCCTATCTGCAAGGGAGTGTAGTTGGCAGCCGCCTCCAGCTACATCCTCCTCCCAGGTCTGCCTCAGCTGCACAGAGCAGCTGCATGTGTTCACCTTCTCACGGGGGTTGATCCTTAGTAATTATCTCGCACCTCCAACATCTCCACATCGGCTACCATAGTTTTAGATCTGCAACAAGCTCATATGTCCCTCATAATAACCATTCTCTTCAGGGTCCTTCTCCTCACCTCCAGTGAATTTTCCAATGCTCACCATTAAGCCTCTTTTAGTCTTAATATCCAACAGCTCCTGTCCCTAAGGCTTTTACTGTTGAGTTAGAAAGATAAGCCAAACCATACCATAGGCCTGTGGAAGTTCAAACCCAGTGAACCCTTCTCACAGAAAGAGTTCACTCGCCTGTGGTGAGTATGAATGAACATTGTGCCAAAGTGATGGCAAAAGGGGGATTGGATTCAGGGGACCTAGAAATGGGCACTCGCAGTCTGTTAGGAGACCCCAAAGGCCAGATGGGAGTTGATTCAGCCAGGGGCTTGGTGAAGACTTACCTTGGAGGAGGGTGGAGCATAGCATACAAAGAGAAACCAGCCTCACAGATGTGGGCAGGGTTGTGTGTGACGTAGTAATGAGGACACAGTTAACTTCTGGATAGCACACAGCAAGGGTCTCCTTAGATGTGGATTTTTAAAAATATAATGGAGATTTTTTTTGAGATTTGTGAAAATTAAAAAAACCCATAAATGTGGAAAAACTTATGAGAAAGTTTTATTGTCATGAATGCATAAACTATATGTAGACACTATTTTATCATTTACTACCATAAAATATACGCAAATCTATTATACAAAGTTAAAATTTGTTAAGATTTACACACAAACACAGAACACACAAGATGCCATTCACATGAAGAGAGACATATGAAATGTAAAGATGAAGTATTAACATAACTGCATAAAATTAACCGCAGTATGCACTGTACTAACGTGAGCATTTTTTAGCTATGTTTTGCTGTTGTGATGAGCTCAAGTGTTACGAGTGTGCATTTAAAGTGATGTGTGATGCTAATCATTTCCGTGTGAACAGGTCATCTCTCCAGTAAATGATGTATGGCAGTAAAAAGTGAGGTCTCATGCTTTTTTCATATTTTTCGTCATTTTTAGTGCAATACTGTAAACCCTGAAGAGCATCATGGGACCCAAATGAAGTATTGCTAAGAGTGCTCCCAAGAAGCAGAGAAAAGTCATAACGTTACAGGAAATAGTTGAATTGCTTGGCATGTACCATAGCCTGAAGTCTGAGCCTGTAGTTTCCTGCCATTTCAAGATAAATGAACCTGGTGTAAGGACCATGTTCAAAACAGAAAACAAATTTGTGAAGCTGTCACTGCAGTTATAGCAGCCGATATGAAAACTTTGCCCTCTATGCAAAAATTCTTTTGGTCTCATACTGAAAATGCAGCTTAGCCAGGTGCAGCTTCTCTGGGTGTAGGAAGGCATATCTGCAGACTAATGATCTGAGAAAAAGTGGAGTCCTTCTATGACAGAGCAAAAGTAAGGTGAGGCATCTAAGGTTGGAGAATTTATGCCAACAAAGGCTGGTTTGATAATTTAAGAAAGAGCTTTGGCTTCTGTTGACCAAGAGATAACATAAGAGATTCCAGACACTGTTAAGAAAATCATTAAGGAGAAAGAATATCTGTCTGAATGGGTTTTTAAGGCAGATAAAAGTACCATATTCTGCAAAAAAAAAAAAAAAAGTGCCATAAAGAACATTTATTAGTAGTAAAGAAGGGAAGTGAGTAGAGGATGTGAGGTAGGAAGGGATAGGCTAATTCTGTGTTTTGTGCAAATGCAGCCAGGCTTATGATCAGGATTGGCCGTATCTGTAAAGCTGCTAACCTCAGAGCCTTGAACAGTAAGGATAAAGACCAGCCAAACATTCCTCAGGTGTGATGTCTATTAGTTCTTCCATTGCTCCAAGATCCATATCTTGAAACACTTCACCTCCACCTGCCATTTACAACCTCTGCCATTTCTCTGATTGCACAACAAGAGGGCCTGGACAGAGAAAATGCCTTTTTCTGGATTTGTTCCATCCCTGCTTTGTCTCTGAAGTTAGGAAGTGCCTCACCACTAAGGGTAGCAGACAATGCCCCTGGCCCCTCAAAACTCCGTGAGTTCAACACTAAAAGCATCAAAGTGGTTTATTTGCCCACCCCCCAACTGACTTTAATTTAGCCTCTAGATCAGGGGTCATAAGGACCTTTGGCTCATTACACACAGTACTCTACAAACAGGATTTTCAGTGCTGTGGAAGAGACTACTGATAGAACATCATGAAGGTCCTATTAAAGATGTCATCATTTTTATAGAAAAAAGTCATGAAAGCCATAAAACCTCAAATAATAAATTCCCACTAGAGAAAACAGCATCCAGCTATAAATCCTGTGCATGGCTTCACGGGATTTACAGCAGAGCCAATCAAGGAAATCGTGAAAGAGATTGCAGATATGGCAAAAGTGGTGGGGTGAAGAGTTTCAAGATATGGAGCTTGGAGAAATTCAAGAGCTAATAGAAGAAGCGGGGCTGGAAAACAAGTTAGCATGAGACAATCTGGCTGAAGGGCTACAGTTACTCAAGACTGCTTTAAATATCTACAGCATAGACCCTTCTGTGATATAAGTACTGAAACGTAAACGAACAGTGGAAGATGAATTTGTACTGTCTATAAACATTTCTACAGAAATGAAAAAACAAGAAAGTCAGGCGGAAATTATGATGTGTTTCCATAAAGTTATGCCAAGCTTCCTCCTCTGCCTCCCCCCCATCTCCTGCCTCCTCTCTGGCCTCCTCTGCTGC
>NW_003852458.1:7702180-7725951 GCF_000181295.1 Otolemur garnettii | reverse complement strand
CCTCCCCCTACCTCCTCCCCTGCCTCCCCCCATCTCCTCTCCTCCCTCCTCTCTGGCCTCCTCCCCTGCCTCCCCCACCTCCTGTCCTGCCTCTGCCACCTCTTTTGTTTTTGCCACTCTTGGTACAGTAAGACCAATCTCTCTTCTTCCTCATCCTCAGCAAGAAGACGAGGATGAAGACCTTTATGATTATTCCTCTCCACTGACTAAATAATAAGTATATTTTCTCGTTTCTTCCTTATGATTTCCTTAATAATGTTTTCTTTCCTCTAGTTGACTAGAGAAAAGAATACAGCATGAAATACATATTACGTACATAATATGTGTTATTTGACTATACCTGTAAGGATTCCAGTCAACAGTAGACTATTAATAGTTAAGTTCTGGTGGAATCAAAATTTATACATGAATTTTTGGCTAAAGAGGAGATGGGCTCTGCATTATTTGAACTATATTCGGGTCTCTGAGTCCTTCAAATACTGTGACAGGCCTACTTACTTCAGTCTTGGATGATAGTCTGACCAAACACTGTGGAAAAATACACTAGAAGATGCCACCTGGATACACTGTGCTGTCCAGTATTTTAGTCACTAGTGCATCTGAACTGTGGCTAGTCTAAATTGAGATATGCTGCACGATTAAGATGCACATGAAATTTCAATGACTTATTACTTTTTCTAATGTGTACCCTGGAATATTTAAGATTGTAACCCTGACTTGTATTACATTCCTGTTGTGTAGCCCTGGCCCAGGCAGGCCATCAAGGCAAGTCCATGAGAACATCATTTAGAAAGGGGAGTGAAATGATGCATAGCCGGCAGTGCACGATGACATTTGTTTTTATGGAAAAATGCTACATTTTAATATTCACAGGGGAAATAGAATTATGCAAGAACATAAAATGGAAGTAGGTCCTGTTATGACTCTCCATCTCAGCAGCATTAGCTCACTGCACAGACACTACAGAAGGGACAATTCTACTGTCAATGCTGCTGTCGGGCTAAAATCCCTGAGGTTTGGACTCCAATGTAGATATTTGGGGGGGATGGTAGATAAGAAATTCTAGTCATTGAACTAATTTTAACACTGAAATGAAGGAAAAATCTCAGGAGTTACAAAGCTTATCTGGAAGGTTCTGGAGAAATCTTCTTTGTTCTTAGGTTGCATGAATTTATATGAAATAAAAGAAAAAATAAAGAAAGTCTCATGTTTGGTGATTGGAGTTTGTGACTTATGACAAACATATTATATAATTAGAGTTTGCATGAATAGTGCAAAACCTGGACCATTAAACATTACAAAGTCAGAGTCTGATAGATTAAATGTGGGAACAGACAAGGTCACAGACATAAAGATTCATAAATCAGATAATATGATATGAAGTAAATGAAGATGGACTTGCCAGGGTCAGGTGCAAGTGTATGTCCAAGATTTAGGGCCAGACAAGCAGAGTGGCCCTAATCAATTTCATTAGGGCATCAGCTGACACTGACATATTTACAGCAGTAGCTGGACACATCCAGCCATCCCATTCACACTTTAAGGGCTGATATTTGAGTCTGGAAAAGTGCAAATTAAAATTCATTGCAGTATAGACTCTACAACTCTATGTGGTTCTGAGACGTCCAAAGTGAGAAGCAATTGGTGGTGACCTGTGTAATGTACACTGACAAAGTTTAGGCCTAGGGAACAACAAAGCACCCCAAGGATTGTCAAGTTGAAGAAAAGCTAAAGTCAGCTTAGTCTCTGCAGCCCTTGTTAAATACCTACTCAAATTGGTGAGAACTAAGCCAGGCAGGAAGCCCTGCCAAATCTCACTGTGGTCAATCCACCGGGGCTACTGAGGCTTGAAGGGCCCAACTGGGAGATTCGGTCTGCAGGTGCAGAGCCATGAAGGTGAGTGGTTAGTGTCCCTGCAGAAAAGAGATCTGGACACCCGGTTAGGGGCTGGTTTCAGAGAAACTAAATGGGTCTGTCAGTAGAATCTGTATGGCCTAGTGGAGGGTGAGCCATATTTCAAGCCCTAATCTCCTACCTTACATCTTAAATAAGAGACATGGGAGCTTTCCAACCCTGCAAGTATGAGAAGGTAGGAACTAAAGAGAAATAAGCCCATCTGCTGAGAGCCAGTGTGCTTTTGGTTTCAGAATGTTTTACACAGTTGGATTTACTTACCAGTGGAGTTTAAAATGATTAAGGTGTCGGGATTCCCTGGGAATGGCAAGTTTAGATGGTTTTAGGTTTCCCTTCCACATTTCATTCCCCATCTGGGCATAGTTCTGCATCCGGATGAGTAAACCTGGGCACTAGTGTGGATCAGAGTGAATACTACACTGTGTAGTCAGCCATGTCTCACTAACACACACTGAAAACTTGCTTCTCTGAAAATTGAAATTGATGCTTTCTGGGAAACCAAATGCACAAGCTTATAGTAAATCCACTAATAATGTGGGTAATTTGAGCACCAGTCATCACAGGATATAAAAACTAATACTCTATTTTGGTTATTAGATAAAAGAAAGAGGATAAAATATTAAGAAGAAAATAATCACACATGAATTTTGGGTGAATTCAGCTAAAAATTGATTCTTTGGGATATTTTGAAGCTAGAAAAATGAGGAAGAAGGCAGAAAGGGCATCTGTGTCAGAGAAGAGTTAATCCTGCTTGTAGTTAATGCACCAGAGGCACATAAAACCATGTTTCTATCCTTTAAAATTACTTGTAGTCTAAGGATTTTAAACCTGGAGGAGTTTTATGTTGATTATTTCCAACTGTTGCTGTATAGGACTGAAGAATGAGGGCTTAGCTCAAGGTTCCAGGGGTCAGATTAGAACAATGTCCTCTATTCAGCCCATGGGCTTTCCCTGCTTTGGTTATCCTTTGCTTTTGAGGGATTTGTTTTACAAATAATAAACTTTTAGGAATATTCAGGTACCACTTACAGAAAGCTTAGCACACTCAAGGCACTAAGGGTTTGATAATACATAGGTATTCTTCTCTTCATCTTGCTGACAAGGAAACTACAGCTGAGATGTTAAATAACCTGTCCAAGGACATGCAGGTAGTAAGGTGCACAGCAGGTTTCAGTACATTGGTATCAGTTTGACTCTAGAGAGCAAGTGTCCAACATTATACAAATATGCAAAATGTAATAGAAGGGGGCATGAAGTGATGTATCGCTCTGAGCACATGAGGACATTTGTTTTTATGAAGAATGCTGGGTTTTAATATTTACAGGGGAAATAGAATTATGCAAGAAAATAGAATGGAAGTAGTTCCTGTTATGTCTTACATCCCTGGAACTGTTAGCTCTTTGATAAGAATCCTTTACCACGTGTTTTAGAATCTCTCCCTTTGTTTGAATCACATTGGGGGTGGTAAAGCAATCTCCCATCTCATGGACAGAGAACTACAGATGAGTTCTTTTTGTCAAGTCCTATGTGGTTTTTAATTGACACATAATACTGTGCTTATTTATGGGACACAGTGTGATGTTTCAATGTGTATGTAGAATGTATGATAATCAAATAATAGTAATTAGCATAGCCATCACCTCAAACATTTATCATTTGTGGCAAGAGCATTCAAAATCTTCTTTTCTAGTTATTTCAAAATATAATACAGTTATTGTTAACTGTAATAGTCACTCTGCTGTGCACTAGAACACCAAAACTCATTCCTCCTACCCAACCGTATCTCTGTTCCCACTGACCAACTTCTTTCTATCCCCTCATCCCGCATACCCACTCCAGCCTCTTGTAGGCAATATTCTACTCTCTCTTTGAATGAGATTAGTTTTTTAAGTTTCCATATATGACTGTGACCATGTAGCATTTGTGCTTAGCTCACTTCATTTAACATAATGTCCTCTAGGTTCATCTGGGCAAGATTTTATTCTTTTTTATTCCTGAATAGTATTCTTTTGCATATATATGCTATGTTTAACTATTTATTTATTTATTTATTGAGACAGAGTCTCATTATGTCGCCCTCAGTAGAGTGCTATGGCATCTGTCACAGCTCACAGCAACCTCAAACTCTTGGACTTAAGTGATTCTCTTGCCTCAGCCTTTCAAGTAGCTGGGACTATAGGCACTCACCACAATGTCTGGCTATTTTTTGTTGCAGTTGTCATTGTTGTTTTAGCTGGCTCGGGCCAGGTTCAAACCCACCAGCCTCAGTGTATGTGGCTGGCCACATAACCACTGTGCTAGGGGCACCGAGCCTAACTATTTATTTTTTGATAGACATCTACCAGGGCTGCTCAGAAGGTATCAAGCCACGTATCTATTTTTGATAGTACATGGCTGGATACTTTCCAGCAGCCCTTATATGCTGAGTTCATACGTTGTCTATTATAAGCTGTGCGGCAGTAAACATGGAGTGTAGATACCTCTTCAACATACGGATTTCATTTCCTTCAAACATATACCTAGCCATGGGATTGTGGATCATATGCTTGTTCCATTATTAATTTTCTAAGCAGCCTCCATTCTGTTTTCCATAAGGGCTGTACTAACTTACGTTCCCACCAACAGTGTATAAGAGTTCCCATTACCCACATCCTTGCTAAAATTTGTTATTGTTTTGGATTTTTGATAATAGCTGTCCTAACCGGGCTAAAACGATACCTCATTATGGTTTTGATTGCATTTCTCTGATAATAAATTGTGTTCAGCATTTTTCCATATGTTTCTTGGTCATTTATATGTCTTCTTTTGAGAAATCCTTATTCAAGTTTTTTGCCTTTTTTTAGTCTATTTAGTATTAGTTCTTCTTTTTCTATTGCGTTCTTTAGATACTCTAGATACTCTCCTTGTGAGAGGTGGAGTTTGAAAATACTTTCTTCCATTCTGTAGGCTGTCTGTTCACACTATTGATTTTTACCTTTGCTATGTAGAAGTTTTTTAGTTTGTTGTAATCCCATTTGTCTATTTTTGTTTTTGTTGTCTATGCTTTTGAGGTCCTATCCAAAGTCTTTTCCTGGACCAATGTCATGAAGCATCAACCTGTTTTTTATTTGTTTCATAATTTAAGGTCTTATTTTTAAGTCCTTAATCCATTTGGAGTTTATTTTGTATTGTCGATAGATAGAGATATGGTATCTTTTGTTTTTCTCTCTGCTGGAAATACTCTAGTTCTCACAGTGTCACTTATTAAAGAGACTCTCTTTTCCCTGATGTATATTTAAACTGTACTAAAACTAGGAGAAACTGCCTTTGATGCCTCAGAAGTTAATAACTTTACAGAGTAGCCAAACAAATTTTAAAAATATTAATCTGATTTGAGATAGCATAATGGATCACTTATACAGAAGGAAGAAAATATCTCAAAGGAATCAGATGCAAGTCATTTTTAGCCTAAGTGTATAATATGGAATATATTGGCGTATACTTGTTTCTTGCTTTTCTTAATGTTTCGTAGTGATTTCATGATCCCTAAATCCTTCTTGGGATCTTGGGAAAAAATATAAGGAATAATTTTGTAGACAAATGGGGAAAATGAGAAATAATTTTCCAAAATTTAGTGACATTGTATATGTCATTAGGGACGAGAAATGTGCTCAGAATATCCAGATTACACAGGAAGCCTAGGGGGTTGGAGCATCTATGTTCTTTAATTCTTTACGATGATTCAAAAGCCAACATACACAGGGACCATTGATGACAGAGGAGCGAGGGGCCTTTTCCAGCTATTATTAAATTAGAATCATATGCGTCTTAGCTTTGGGGTTATAGTCACAGGCCAGTTTTTATCTGTTTACTTGCTTTATTATTACTGTTGCTTTGTTTCTTTTACAGTTTTTATTTATACATTTCCAGAGTGTTCTCTTCTAAATTTGGAATTGGGCCAGGTTCCAGAAGAGTGAAAAGGAAAAGCAGAAGAGAACACACTGTCTCAATTCCACAAATCACAGAGGCATTGTCATCTATGCTTCTAACTGACCTGGGTGCCTATTTTCTCTCTGTTCATGGTATCAACTTGGAGCCTAAGTAGCAAGGAATTTCTCCAACTTTATGATCAGAATGCAGAGACTGCAATAAGGCCTCAGGGGGAGGGTAAGTAAGCAGAGTGGGTGTGGGGGTGGATAAATCTGTGGTCAGCTAAGGAGAGGACGAAAGCAGACAGGGCACCAAGCATTGTGGGGCGCCATGCCAGTGAGGGGACCTCTGCGAAAACAGAAAGGTCACTAGGTATTTCAAAAGGAAGGATTGAGTACATGAAATTTATTATAACGTTTGAGAACAGCTAGAAGAGTAAATGAGAGGAAAAGAGGAAAACTGGAGGATCAAGGGAAAGAAGGGGCTGGAGTCCATGGGCACCCCTCCACTGCACTTCTGGGCATGCAAGAACCTCAGCAATGTGGCCACAATCCGGGCTCCGGAGTGTGTGGTGGTGCCAGCCATCACTGCCACAGCAACTCTCAGCAACTTCTAGTGTTGTGAGTGTCAGAAATTTGAAGCTTCTTTCTTCTTCTCACCTCTGTTCTCCTGCCAGGGCCTCCTATCAACTGCACCTAGACAGACAACCAGACAAAAAAGGATATGAGAAGTATTGTTCTTATCTTGCAGCTCCAGTTGTATAGGGTAGGGAAGGGGAGGTGAGTGGTTAGATTTGCTCCTACCATAAACTAGGAAAATCACCATCAACTATGAGTAAAAGCATTCTGAAGAATAACCATCATAGTCATTACTTTTGAATTTTGTTTACATGTTTGGGAAAGGACATTTCAATTTAATCTATTAAGGGGCTTGATAAGCATTTTCTTAAAGGTCCAGAGAATAAATATTTCAGCCTTATGGGCCATTCAATCTCTGTAACATCTATTATCTCCACTACTCGAGCATGGCAGCATCAGAGACAGTATTAAAATAGGTGAGCGTATCTATATTCCAAAAACATGTGGCTGGCCTATAGGTCATAGTTTGTGGATGCCTAGTATATTGAACAGCAGAGATTTATTGAGTAAAGAAACTATGCAATGATTTGAAAAACATGAATCTATTGTGAAAAAAACATGAATCCAAGTTAAATGCTGTATTAGCTTTGATTTAATTTGCAAATCTTTCTTTGGAGATTGCATGCATGTATTACAAATCTGAAAAACAAATCTGTGTTAAGTCCTCTTTTGTGTTTCAAAACACTTAGAAAAAGGTCTGCACCTTTTATTTTACTGGAAAATAGACAACTGAGTTAAAAATAACTTGCAGCACGTCTGGGGCCAGGAACAACGTTGTCTCAAATCCCTTTATAACCAGGACCTACTATACAAAAAAGAACCCAGTGTACTGAAGGTGACCAGCAAATAGAATCCCCGATATGTCTGCTGGGTAAGAGAAGAGGACCTCATTTAAACATTGCACCAGGCCACAGAGGCCAACCATGCTGTATGCCCAAAGGTGTTAAGGATTTAATTAATATTTAATTACAAATTAGGATTATGGAGATATGTCCAAAACCTGTCCAAAATAATGAAAAGAGTTTAAGCTGCATGGTGTCCAACCTGCAGCCTGTGGGCCATGTGGGGATTATTTGAGGACTGTTCTGTTATCTGTGGTCTCAGATATTGCAAAAATTATGCATGAACTTTTTTTTTTCATTTGCTCATCAGATTTTGTTAGTGTTTGTGTGATCCAAGACAACGCTTCTTCTTCCACTGTGCAGCAGAGGAGAAAAAAACTAGGATGTGTTTAGAATGATGCTGCTGCTAATTTATTAGGACAACACAACCTGAGATATCCAGCCTGGTACATTAAATGACTAATTTAGTGTTATTGGGGACATTTTCCTAATATTTTTCCTATATAATAAATTTCATTATTATAAGCAAAAGCTGACTTAATACCCTCAATTCTTCACTCTAAATATAGTATACACTAGGGACCTCTTTAATTTTTCTGTACTTGGCAAAATCCAGGTGCAGAAGAAAAATAGATTTTAAAGAAATTTGTTTTCAAGTCAATGTTGGGTACATTTCATCCTTTCTTTAATCTTTTGGTTGTAAAGTGTAAGCATGTCTGATTATTATACAGATCCCAGGTATGATAGGTATCTAAGATACAGACTTACTGTCTTGGAAGAAAGAGTAAGACTCTACAGTCTTCAACCTCAAAGGCCTCAATTTTAGAAAAACAATGTGCTAGACAATGTAATGTCTAGTGCATACATTCTCATCTAACATTTTATTTGAGTATTCAGTAAAACATAAAGTAATGTTTATTAAATGGCTAAACCTCATAATCTAGGTCTAGAAAGAACAAAATATTTTTTTTCTGTTTAAGTACAGAAAATATGACCCCCTGCTGATATCTTTTTCTGCTTCGGGATTTTTCTTTCCATATGATGAGTAGGTTAAATAGTTGGTACTATAACTTATTAAAGAAATTTAAAATTAGTTTTATTCTGAGATGAATTTGAGGACACATCCTGGGAAATAAAGACTCATCTAAATCTAAGAATATGTCCCAGAGTGGCCTGCCCAGGACACATTATTTATGTTTTTGTTTCGTAGAAATAGGAGAAAGGGACAGTGAAGCAAAGTTGTGATTTTTAACCATTCTGATCGTGAGAGTAAAGCAAATGTGTGGCTAACGTACAGGGTTAAATGTTAACAAGCATGCACGCCTAGAGAGAAATGACTAGTCCTAGTCCACCTTTGCGTCTTATCTGATGGACAGGTTGTGATCAATACAGACCCCAGCCTTGCAGGTGAGGGGTCAGCTTTAGTTCAGGAGCTTAGTTTCTATTACCTGTATGTCCAGCCTGCAGCCATCCGAGGCCACCTCCAAATATTTTCTTCTAATTTTTATTTCTCTGACATGAAATGAACCTTCCCCTCAGAGAAATTGCCCCTTGAAGATCTCATCATGTGCTCCATGTGAGATCGTTTTTTAAGAGCTCACTATTTAGAAGTGCACACATTTCCAAAATTTGAAGTCTCTGTGTCCCAGATCGTGTACGAGCATGTGCCTGGGACTGTGCTACCACCGGTCTAGCCATGCCTGTTTTTGTGGTCCTCAGAGATTTTCTCTGTAAGATGGGAAGGTGACATCTGCATGTCTTCCCTGCTATTCTTTGTACCTTATCTCATTTAAACTACTACTCAAAAAAGAGCACTCACAATTCCATAAGGACAGACATTCTGAATTTCTACAAGGCCCAGGAACATATGTGATTCCATTTCTCCAACTCCCACAGTCTTTCTTCTACCCAAATAATAAATAAATAAAAATATTTAATTATCAAAAAACTAGTGCCTTCAATGCAAGAATTTTGCTTTAACTATCTGCTACAATTTATTGTAGCAGTTTGCGTGCTGAAGCTTAAGTGTTCACGTTGATGGTGATTTTATAGCTTATGAAAACTGCAAGAGAAGAGTTATGCTTTATGTTTGTATGGGCTCAAGGCTCAAATTCAAGAAGTCCTATTAATGAGTAAGATTTTCTGTAAGGCCAATTAAAATCTTATGTAGGAAACTTCTTGTAATATTTAAATGACAAAATTTTTAGTTCTACCCATCAAGATATTTAATATGTTAGACTAAAATTTCTAGCAGATCACCCCAATATACATATGAATCTTGAAACTTATAATCACCTTATTAAAATTATTCTTTCTGAAAGTTGTAAGATTGGCTAGACAAGTTCATAACCCAAATGACAATTTAATTCCACTATTAGTTACCCAATATATAGCTAGAAATTACTTGTCCAATATGTAACTAGAAAAATTATATATTGGATAAAATTAGTTATCCACTATATAGCTAGAAAGTTATTGGATAAAGTTTTTAAAAGCCGACGTGTAGTACCTATGACCACTGTAAAAACAGACATGACTTGATGATCTATTACAGTAGATTTAGTTTCTTTATGTTAAGTTTTAGAAAGCAGTGAATTTGTTCATGTTTTGATATAATAAAAATAACATTCTTGGCTCAGTGACTTACCTGAGCTGGCGGGTTCAAATCCAGCCCAGGCCCACCAAACAACAATGACAGCTGCAACCAAAAAATAGCCGGGCGTTGTGGCAGGCACCTGTAATCCCACTACTTTGGAGGCAGAGGCAGGAGAATCTCTTGAGCCCAGGAGTTGGAGATTGCTGTGAGCTGTGATGCCACAACACTCTACTCAGCTACCCAGGGTGACAGCTTGAGGCTCTGTCTCAAAAAAAAAAAAAAAAAAAAAAGAAGATGGTGTCTATGGCTCAAGGAGTAGGGCGCCAGCCCCATATGCTGGAGATGGCAGGTTCAAACCCAGCCCCAGCCAAAAACCGCAAAAAAACAACAAAACAAAACAAAAAAAATTCTTTTCTGCAAAATCCTCTTGAAATGCTTAGAAAATACTGAGCTCACAGTGTCATCTTAGAAAACTATGATAACAAACTGTAATACTAAACAAAAAGGTACTCTCTTCTTCACCTACAAACAATGGATTAGTGAAGGTTACACAATGTATGGAGCTCTAGTTCTTCTGAGCTGCCACTGATTATATGAGTAGACACACCCATAAACACACATGCACATTCACACATTATGTTATCATGAGCGTGATAAATATATAACCTGATGAATACTGCTAGTTACTAGTCACCAGTTTTCAAAAAGAAACAGGAAATACATGAGTATATATGAGGTTGGACAATTAAGTCTGCAAACTCATCTTAGAAAAAGTACGACATACCTCATTGCTGAATATCACTATGGTCGCTTTGAAGGTACTGCCCTTGGAAGCTATGCATCAACACCAGAACTTAGTCCTCCCTTCAGAGCAATTTGGAATTCTTTTTCTGGAATGCCCATCAGAACTATCATCATATGAGGCATGACAATTAAATTTGCAAACTCATCTTGGAAAAGTGCTACATACTTCATTGCTAAGTATTACTATGGTCACCTTTGAAGTTCTCCCATTGGCCATCTAGTGACCACGATGATACTCAGCAATGACATATGTATAACTTTTTTAGGATGAGCCACAAATTTTTCAGGCCTCATATAAATACATACATGCAAATATATCACACACATATGTATAAGTATGTAAATTTTTTATTCCAAACTAAAGAAAATACAGCATTGCTTTTTTCAGAATGATGGCAAAATACAAATGATTTCAAATTGAGGAAGGGAAATATATAGAATTTACAATTGTGATACTAAATATTTAGTCCTTCCTTATTGCTTAGAAGTGATTAATGGAAGGGAAAGCTTTAAACCAGGGAAAACTGCTTCAGGCTACAGCCCAGTAGCAGGGGAAATATTGAGTGGAGGTCTTACAATTATTTCAATTCCTCTGTAAGGTTCAATGAGCTCCAGAGTAGCAGTTCATGTTTAATTCATATGGTAAAAGGTAAATCACAGGTGGAGAAAAAGGTTTCCACTGTTCATGCAGTGAAACCTACCAAGGTAAAAAAATAATACATTTGCAATGAAATAGTTCTACTTGCTTCTACCCTGTTGGAGAGGGAATTTTCATAGGGCCAAAGTCACGTTCTCTAGACCAGGATATAGATTCCAGGATGTTAAATTCCTTTAACATCAGGTATAATTGGAGGGTAGAGCATCAGCTTACAAAAAAGGAGGGGGAAAATATGCTCCCTGGAAGGTTGATAGAGCTGTGATACAGAGGAGATATACAGTCAGGTGAATCTGGCATCTCTCCAGTGCGAGCCACATGTAGATATGGGAACAAGCAAGGGCAATTCTGTAAGTTTATGATTATAGGTGTCTCACTGGCTAGATGGAGTGGGCTTGCCTTGTGATCATTAATGGTTGTCCCTTATAATTTTAAGAAAACACAATGGTAGGGGGAGAAAAACCAAAGGTAAGCAATTGAACCTGATATTTCCGGAAATATTTTACTTGGTTGAATAAAGTCTGATCTGTGCCCCTATCAAGGGGTTGAGATTAGCATAAAGCCTGCTAAAATCCCTGGTGATTTTGTACTGCTAAATGCTGGTTCTCAAACCAAAGAATTATAAAAATTCTTTTAAGATTATAATTTCTATTACTTTTGATCTGGAGCAATTTGAATATAGAATTATCTTCATCAATGTGATTTAAAGTTATTCTTTGCGATATCGTAGGAATGACCAGCTTTCTATAACTATTTCTATGACAAATTGTTGGATAGGGGTCTTCCTTGAGCATTTTCTTGAGCAGTATATTGACTCTATTCTATAAATTTTACTTTGAATTATATTCTTAAAGATTGCCAGTTCCATCAGTAATGTCAATAAAAATAAGTAAATGGACAATTTAGACTTCAGCATCCATTACTCCAGTGAATATTTGTGGCTGGGCACAGTGAGTCATGCCTATAGTCCTACGGCTTTGGGAGGCTGAGGTGGGAGGATTGCTGGAGGCCAGGAGTTTGAGACCAGACTCAGCCTGGCCACTCATTTTTCTCCTGGGCTCACTGGGTTCTTGTTAACCACAACAAACAGTAATAGCATGCACTTATACTCTATATAAGCTCATTTGATCAAATATATCACAAGAGATCCCAAGAACACACAAAAATAAGGCTATGGCTAGAAAAATGAGAAATTAATATACAGTCAGGCTGTTGTCCCCGTACTTTGCCCCAAACACATACAATGGGATGAATCATATTAGGAAAAATCATTCTCATATCATTTAACTTTTTAAGCATTCAAACTGAATTTTTAAATTTTAAAAGAAAATTATGTATATCATAGAGGCAATCTAGGTGGGGTAACGATCAGAGATTCCTCCGCAACTATTTGAATTTCACTGATGAAAGAGAAAGAAAGAGAGAAGAGATACATCACTTTAGGTGATAAGTTAATAATCTCATGATACAAACATTCTCTGGAGTATCTTTAGGTATAATAAGTATTCTATCAAAAACATGTGTGTCCCATATACTTTGAAGTTGGAAACTTTGGAATTTAATTACACAAAAAACACTTTCTATAGAGTTATCTTCAGGCTTTGGAAAGAAAAAAGGAAACTCCTTCTATTTTTTGCACTAGTCAAAACTATTAAGGATATTTGGGGTCTTTTTTCCTCCTAAATTTTATTTGAAAATTCTTGAATAAACTTTTACTTTTAGCAGAGCCAAATCATTGTCTTCTTCACATAAAAGAAATTGAGTAAAGCAGGATTTTTGATGGTCTCATGGAAATCCTTGGCAGTGACATAGAAATGTCTCAAAGCTACATTTTATCTCTTACAACATCAAATGCAGTGTCACACTCATTAATACTGGACATGGCTATTATGGACCAAAAAATGTGCATTCTACTTAAGGTTCTCTCACCCAAGGGCTGGATAAACTCATACCGCTCAGTCTCTCACATTTGAGTTCTGCACCTAACTTTTGTGCGTTCAATGCAATCCCTGATTAGAATTAGCTTCCTGTTTAATTTACCAGTTCTTCCTAGAGAGGAATAGTACAGTGATGATGGTACCTTGATTGTCAAGATCCATAACTGTGACAATGTTTATTACGAATTAATACTTCAGGCCCCTAACTTCGTATGTTCACTTCCTGTGAGCCTGGTTCATATAAGAGTGTTTCAAGTGGTGCCATAAATGCTTGTAGATTTTATTGATTTCAGTAACTTAAGAGAATCAAGGTAGCCTTTGTATTCCAAATAGTTTTAAGTCAAAATTCCTAAGTATGCCATTTTTAGCCTTATGGTATATTTAATAATACCTAAAGAGCAGATTTGGGAAGATTTTGTGAGCTCCAATTATGAAAGTCCATTGTTCTGTATTTCAAATGATATTTAATATTTAATACAATTTGAAAAAGATTATCTAGCTGGGCAGGCGCCTGTAGTCCTAGCTACTCTGGAGGCTGAGGCAAGAGAATCACTTGAGTCCAAGAGGTTTCTGTGAGGTATGAAGCCATGGCACTCTACCAAGGGCAACAAAGTAAGATTCTGTTTTTAAAAAAAAAAAAAAGAAAGAAAAGGATAATATAAATAACCACCAAAACCTAGCATATTAATAAGAAGGAACATGAATGGAATTACTTATTGAAAAGGAACTCCTTTTTTGATTTCTGCTCTTCTTTGATATTCATACTTTAATAAGTTATCCCTCACTTTGGCCACAATTTAGCCAAAATTAGAATTCAGTAAGTTTTCTTGGCTTCCTCAAGACCATATAGGGGTATAAGCTATTATATTTACAGTGATAACATAGTATATTTTTTATTAGTAATAACATCAATGAAACAGTAATTTTGTGAACACTTACTGTGTATCAGCTCCTACTCTCAACTTTCATAAATCATTTCATCACATTTTTAAAACAACTATATAAGGTGGATACTGTATGACTGTGCAAATGATGCAACTGACACCCAAGGATATGAAGAAACTTACAATACCACATGGTTGGTGGCAGCACCCTACAAGGGAGTTGAGCTCTTTAAAGTTCATCCAGGCATCTTTCACCAATACTAACTCTGTAGACTTCTGAGTCTCAGGAGGGGGCGTTGCCTGTAGCTTGTAGGAAGTAATGTGTCCTAAAAATGACTTATTGGTCATTTCTGACCTTTGCCTGAGCTTGCTCTTATCAGAAATTTCTTATTTTCTTTCGCCTTCTAATGAATACTATCTTCACATCAGAGGAATAAATCTGAAATGATGTGGCCTGAGGTGGCTTCCAGGCTATGGTTTCCAGCCACATTCCTGTGTCCTCCAGGGGTTCCATGGAATGGCTCAGTGGTTGCTGTGAAAAGGGAGAGGGAAAGTCAGGGGCATCAGGTTACTGCTCCCCCAGTTACTGTAAACAACTTCACTTTTCTTTTTTTCGAAAATGGAATACCTTCTTTATATTTCATTTGGGAGGAGAATTAGGTTTTGTTTTTTTTTAAGTTTCAAAAGAACTTCTTTGGGTGACCTCTTTTTTTTAATTTCAGGTTATTCTGAGGGTACACTGGGTTACATACAATATTTGTATTTGTTAAGTAGAGTCCCTTTTGTAATTGTGTCCCACACCAAAAAGGTGCCATATACCCTTACCTTATACCCATTAAGGGAGAACCACACCAATCCCTTCCCATTTTTTCCCCTCCCCCCTCAATTGAATTGAGTTTTTCTCTTATGTGGGCATGTATTAGAGTATCTGCTGGCTTCATAATAGCATTGAATACATTGGATATTTGCTTTTCCATTCTTATGATACTTTACTAGGAAGAATGTGTTTCAACTCCATCTAGGTTAATACCAATATATAAAGTCTCCATCTTTTTATGGCAGTATAGTATTCCACAATACACATACATCACAGTTTGTTAATCCATTCCTGGGTTTATGGCATTTAGGTTGTTTCTACATCTTGCTGATTACAAATTAAGTTGTGATAAATAATCTAGTGCAAATGTCCTTATGATAAAATGATTTTTATTTCTTTTGGGCAGATGCCTAGTATTGGGATTGCGGGACCAAATGGGAGGTCTAATTTGAGTTCTCTAAGGATTCTCCATACTTCTTTCCAAAGAGACTATATTAGTTTGCAGATTCAACAAGAGTGTAAAAGCACTCCCCTCTCTCCACATCCACACCAGCATCTGCAACTTTGGGCTATTCTCACTGGGGTTAGGTGATTTCTCAGGGTGGTTTTGATTTGCATTTATTTGATGATTAGGGATGATAAGCATCTTTTTGTATGTTTGTTAGTCATTCATCTGTCTTCCTCAGAGAAGGTTCCATTTGCGTCTCTTGCCCGGCAATAGATGGGATTGTTTGTTCATTTTTGTTGATTAATTTAAGTTCTGTGTAGATTCTAGTTATCAACCCTTTGTCAGATTTATATTATGAAAATATTGTTTCCCATTCTGAAGGTTGTCTATTTGCTTTAATTATTGTGTCCTTAGCTGTGCAGAAAGCTTTTCAGTTTAAATAAGTCCCATTTGTTTATTTTTGTTGTTGTGATTGCCACCGAAATCTACTTCATAAAAATCCTTCCCCAGGTGGACATCTTGAAGAGTTTTTCCCACACTTTCTTCTAGGATTTTTATTATTTTATGTCTTAGATTTAAATCTTTTATCCACCTTGAGTTCATTTTTGTAAGTGATGAAAGTATAGGTCCAGTGAGGTCCAGTTTCAGTCTTTTACATGTGATTATCCAGTTCTCCTAGCACCATTTATTGAATAGGGGTTCTTCTCCCCAGATGCTTTTTTCCCCCGTATTTTAAAGATCATTAGCCTCTGTTTTTAATAGAGGAAACTGAGCCCCATGGAGTTCAAGCAATTGGCCCCAAATTTTACAGCTTATCTGAGGTCTTCTAAATCTGATTCTAACCCATTTTTTCCAACCCATATTGCTGGCCTAAGGGAATACAGTGAATGTGTATTGTATTTGGTCCATCAGACCCTGGGCTGTCACTCTGCAGGCCCATCTGGGGTCCCTGCTGAGTCACCTAACCTCCATCTGTGTGAAACAGCAGGGGCTCCCAGAGTTTTTTCTTAGGTCCAACTTCCCCATCATGGGCCGACATTTGTTCTAACCTGCTCTCTTTAAAGGCCTCCTGGAGTGACACCACTGTGTCTATGTGTTTAAGGGCAAAAGTAGCTTGGATATTTAATAATAATAATTGAACTGGGAAATACAACTAGGCAACCTGCTTCATTCAACAGATAATTTTTGGTGCCTACTATGTGGGAATGTTGTACTGAGCACTGAGGATACACTAGTAATCAGGCAAAAATTCCTGATACCATTGATGTTATAGACAATAAGGCCCATAGGAATAAATTGAGCAGGGAAGGGTGATAGGAAATATCTGACATTTTACATGGGGTGAGAGGATACCAAGATGACAGCATGTGGGTCAAGACCTGAGGGAGGTGAGAGAGCAAGGCACACAGATGTCTCTGGAGGGAAAGTAGTTCAGGTGGAGGAAGCAGTGAGTGTAGCAATATTGTATTTGTAGAGTATCTGTAGAGTTTGAGGAATAATCAACATGGAGTGATGTGATCCATGTAAGGGAGAAAGAGAAGAATTGGAGATGATGGCAGAGGGGAAGCGGTAAGGGTGGAACCCTGGTATTAGATCCCAGCTTTGTGAAGACTGGCTTTTGTCTGTCTGTTTTTTAGGCAAGTATTCTTTGTCTCTGACAGGGCTGATGGCAGAGTATAGCTTATTGTATTTTATTTTAAGACATAACCAACAAGGTGAATAACTGATATTATGATAGCTGCTGTAATTTCTAAGGTTTTATACATACATTGCTATTTGTGTTTTTTAAAGACTGAAGACATTATATATATACAAGAATAATAAAAATCTACTAGTTTTGTCAAACAATTCTTATTATGTTACTCATATTAATAAGTGACAATGAGAATTGCCTTATAAGTTTGTTTGAATCTTCTATGTTTATTTGAAATTGTAAAATGCCCAGTCTTGTTATGATTTTTATTTCCAAAAATATTGAGCTCCTTCTCAAAACTCTGGGTCCTTGTCCACTTTGCTTCTTGACTACTTTCATGGATCTTTGTAATTTTCAACAAATTAGAAAAGAATAGGTATTCACCACAGAGAATGAAGTTCTCAATGAGACAGGTTGGGTATATTCCAGCACCAACATATTTCCTTTTTAAAAACATGTCCCTGATAGTCAAGAGTATGCTTATGTATCAGAAAAGCATCCTATACTGGGTTTGAAATCATCTCTCTTTCTCAGAGTGATTTGAAAGTTCAGTAAAGGAAGAATTACACAGTTTTTCTGCATTTAACTATGGACAATGTCACACAGGGTGACTGGGCCATGGTAACCCTTACCTTGGGCAGCAATAAACAAGAGTAAACATTAAAGGCTCTGAGGAAAAGGGGAAGTGAGAGGCAGCTGGAAGAGGAAGGAAGTGACAAATAACAGCTGGATAAATCCTTTGTCCTGGCAATTGCAGCACTTAACATATTCTGCTAAATTATCAGAAGAGGTGTGTGTTGTTTACAAGATTTTATAGTTTGGAGAGAAGCCTGTACCTGGAGTTTGAACTGTATTCTCTAACTTCATGGGAGCTAACACCAGTTCAGATTTCAATTAAAGGGAAATAATTCTGAGAAAAGAACTATTTACAAAGAAAGGGAAGTTATTGTTTATTCCAGGGATACTTCCAAAAAGGTATTCATGTTGTTACATGATTCATAAGAATATATTCCTCTCCAGTGAGAAAACATATTTTCAAATTAGGAGTGGTAGTTTTCAGGGTTGCTATTATTAAGAGAAAACACAGGTAGGTATGTGAGAAAAAAATTCTTGCGTTTTAATCCTTTCTTGATTTCACATTTACAAATTATTTTATGATTGAAACCCACAGATTAAAAGATCAACTAGTCCCAAATAGCAATTCATTCTATAAATGAGATCAGTTTCTATGTTTTGATGAGCCTGTTATGCTCAAGCCATTGTCTCAATGCTGTGGACTGAACGTGTGTGTCCTCCCCCAATTCATATGTTGAAATCTTAATCCCCAATATGATGACATTAGTAGGCGGGGCCTTTAGGTAGTAAACAGGTCATGAATACAAGTAGTCTCCTTATGTGAAAATACATTTGCAAACTTGCTTTCTCTTTCTTTGCTCTCTGCTGTATGGGGATACAACTAGAAGATGGCCGCCTGAAAACCAGGAAGTGAGCCCTCACCAGGAATTGAATTTGCTGGCACCTTGATTTTGGATGTTTCAGCCTCCAGATCTGTAAGAAGTAGTTGTGTAAGCCACCAAATCTATGGTATTATGTTTTAGCAAACCAAATTAACTAAGACTTCCCTAACCCATTTTGAGACAGGGTGTTAACTTTCTAACTTTCTTTCTGGTTAACTCTGTGACCTAAGCTCATCCAACAGACTGGCTCTGGATTCTGATAAATAAGCCTTGACAGGTTCTTAAAAAGTAAATAGTCTTCCAATGACTGCCAGATTTCACCCTTTGGGGTGAATGGCTAGAACTGTGAATGTGTCAGGAGTGTTAAGTGTTTACTTAGCTCCTAACAGGAATAAGAATTCTTGTCTGAATGGTTACTGTGTACTAGATGCTTTATATATGTGATTCCATTTAATAAAGGACACTTAATCATCTCTCTTTCATGGAGAAGAAACTAAAGTTAAGATATGTTAGCAACTTGCACAAATTCACGTGGCTATCAAATGAAAAGACCCTTTGGTAGAGTTCAAAGCCCAAGCTTATAGTTACTGTGTAATACTGCTCTGATGCTTAGTAAGTTAAGTTTTCCTCAAAATACTTGTCAAATTATCTAATTTACTACTAGTGTTGAACATGAGGACACGTTTTGTTTTAGTTTGTTTAAATACTGACAGAGGTAAAAAAAAAAATCCTCCAGGGTATGTCTATTTTAATTTGAAATAGTACATGGCAATGGACAAAATATTTTTCTTTTACATTTGTAACAATGAATAAAAGAAAAGTGAAGTTTTTATTTAGTCTTGTTATAGATAGGGGCTCCTATTATAAACTAGGGTACTTCTACTTTTCTATTTTTCTTTCCTCAGTTCACCATGAAAAGAGACTTCTTACGTTGTCTGGTCAGAAAGTTATGTACTATATTTCAAGACTAAAATGGGAAATTGATAAGACAGCTTTGTTTGAGATGTCAAATGGAATATTCTGTACTTGAGCTTGATTTTTAAGAAAAGGCAGATGGAAATTTCATGATACAATCTGTCCTTTCCCATCGGTTTTCTTGAAGGTGCCTGTTCTTATACTTGGCTTTTTTTACAACTAAGTATAAAGGAAGACAATTATTTTCAAAAAAGAAGTAGTTTCTGTTCTGTAGCCCAACCTCCTGCCTCTGGGAACACAAGGGTCTAGGCCCCATTCACCAGAGATTCTAATTCAATAAGTCTGTAATTTTAAAAAATCTCTACTAATAATTTAAGTGGCAAGAATGACTGTAAGAAAATTAGTTTCAGATTTCTCATACATGCCTTGGTAAAATCCTAAGCAAGTTTCTTTCAGTTCTTTAGTAATTCTTTACTTTTTTCTTCTTCCTTTTATTGCCAAACTCTCTATTTTCACCTGTATTAGTCTCTCTATTGCCTTCCCTAGAGTTTAACACCGCAAGGATGGTGGGAATGAATGACAAGCACCCTGGACTTCCTAACATTTCTCACTTCTCAGTCAGGATTTCAGAAACACTTGAGTCCTGGAGAATTCCCTTTCTCCATATGTAAAATATATAGGGAGTATTTTTATTATTTATTTATTTATTTGCAGTTTTTGGCTGGGGCTGGGCTCAAACCTGCCGCCTCCTGTATATGGGGCCCGGCACCCTACTTCTTGAGCCACAGGTGCTGCCTTATAGGGAGTATTTTTAAAGCTATTGTTACGATTATAATTCCAGAAGCTTCATGAGAGGTAGAGAGAGGGAGGAAGGGAAGAAGAGAAAGAGAGAGAGAGAGAACATTAGTTTCATAGCGCTGCCTGACAAATTACCACAATCACAATTTGGGTGGCTTAAAACAACAGAAATCTATTATCTCCTACTTCTTCAGGTTGTTAATTAAGGTTTTGACCCACCTCTACAGAGTCTTGGGAGAGAATTGATTCCTGCCTCTTCCTAGATTCTGGATGCCCATCATTTCTTGTTGTGTGACCATATCATTTTAATGTTGGTCTTCGTCTTCCTATTACAGTTCCTTCTCTGTGTGTTTAATCTTCCTTTGCATCACTCTTGTTAGAATACTTGTACTGCCATTTATGGCCCAGATAATCCAGGATGGAGCCTTTTCTTGAGATCCTTAATTCAATTACATTTTCTGCCTTGTAAGATACTCTTGCCACACAATACATATAATATTTATACGTTCTTGGATTTAGAAAGTGAGTATATTTTTGAGAGGCCCTTTTTATCAGCTTACCATTGTGTGTGTATATGTATGTGAGAATTCTGAAAATCAAAAACGTCCTGACTATAGAGGTGGAATGATTATATTACTCTTAAAATTTCTGTCAAAGTGTAATTAAGCATATTTCATAAAACGTTAAAGGTTAAAACTTGAATTAATTTTAGTATGTAAATTATTATGGAAAGAGTAAAGTAAAATGTTTCTATATACTTTAACTGAGTCAATTGGATTTTGTCACCTGTGTAGTACACATTTGTGGAAATACATCATTCACTAAAAACATCTACAGAACACATACTGCATGTTAGACATTGAACTTGGTCCTGGGAAACACAACTAAATAAGCTACAGTCCCTCCTATTGCATATCCAGCAATCTAGACTACAAGATAATTGCACTGTAATGACATTCAATTTCTAAGTGTTATCACAGTTTTATAGCTAGACGCGGAGGTACTGTTTTAATTCATACGACTACTCTTTTAGGTTGATACTGTTAATTCAAATTTTAAATAAAAGAGATTTAAAAGAAGAAGCTTGCATAAGACTATACAAATACCAGCAGGTAGAGCTGGGCTTTAAGCTCCAGAAACTGGATTTCAGAACTCAAGCTATTAAACAATATGTATGTTCCTTTGGTTATTTGACACAATTTCTCTATCATGGAGTTCTTAAGAACTGACTTTCTCTTCTTCTAAATGCTGCCTAGTTTTTTCTTCTACAGATACTCAACTTTGCTCTGTGGTTTTGTGTTTCTGATATTTGCTCCTCAGGTGTTAGCATTTGTGAAGTTTTGCTGTGACTTAGATTATGTGGGTTTGCTTTCTTCCCGGAACAAAGGTAAACAAGAGTTTGGAGTTCCAAGATCCTATCAGAAAGTTCTTTTATTTTTCTGCATCTGTCTTTAACTTAGATGTCAAAATGGCTCATAGAGGTAAGGAATTGTCCTTTGGTAATGTGGCCTATAGATTTATTAACAAAAGGCAGGGACATTTCTGCATATTTGGTAATAACATAAAGATTTCCATTCATCTTGTTTTATAAGTTTTTTCTGTAACCAAGATTGTACTTTTTATGGCATTTGAGGAACTGACTTTTCAATTCTCCTTTTACAATATTGATTGGTATGTTTGAATAATAGCTAAATTTTCTTTATCTAAGCCAAAGAGATCTTTTCTTCTACAAGATCTCATTAGGAGCAGAAAAGTTTCTTGTATCTCTTTCTATCCATCAAAGGACCCATCATTGTAACAGATATTCAGTAACATTCAATAAATGCAAGTTGAATTGTATTGATTGACCAGATTATAGTTTTAGTAAGTATCAGATTACAAAGAAACAAACAAAAAAGATGGTGGATTTGTTATAAAAGAATTGACCAAGATGCCTTCCAAATAGACCAATATATATTAAGAAGAAATCTTTCATTACTGTCATCAAGAGGTAGATTGTCATTGCAACCTCCCACCCATGGTTCGTGTGTGTGTGTGTGTGTGTGTGTGTCAGTAGAATCTTTTAAATTTTTAAAAGATTAAAAGATTTTTAAAAAGATTAAAAGATTTAAACCTTTTCAAGGTTTCACTCAAACCTGGGCCAAGTGTGCATTTTAATAGGTACACACATAGTAGTAAATTCACTGTCTCTACCACATTTCAGCCTCTAGTGCCAGCTTGCACATTGGCAGCATCAGTTGCATGATGCTGTCATGGTACCTCTTTGTTTTCTCAGCTGGTTCTACTCAAAGTTTTCATATCCAGGGTACCAATATTTTATGAGTTTTCTAATTAAAATGTCAAGGAACTAATAGCTATGCAACATGGTTACTCATCAGGGAAGAGAGGAGGTTGCTTTTACCTCACGGAAGACTTTAATTGTAATTGGAATTAGTAAATAACTCAGTTACTACTCCCTTCTTCAAATTATGTTTTCAAATTTTTAGTCTATCTCTTTCTAAGAGCTTTCAACACCCTGTTTGATGAGGTCTAAAAGGGAAGGCAGCTGTTTGCTAGACTTTTAATTTCTAGCATTTGTGACAATAACTCTCCTTGGATCTAGACACAGAAATGAAAATGTGATCTAGTGTCTCACATATGTATTATGACGGCAATACAAGTAACTCTTGCAGAAGTTATACCATTGAGTTCTCAGCAAATATTTTTCTAGGACAATACCTTCTTTCTTCAAGAATGAAGTGTTTTGGATATAGGAACTCTTACTCTGGAAAATCTTATTTTCAATGTCTGTGAGGAAACCTCCCCACTAATGTCATGAAGAACGGTATTGGGTAAAATTCTAGTTTTCTTCAGAAATTAAAATTTTCCTCCTTTTCTTATTTCCACCATCCTTTCTATTTTTATTCTTGTCTCTTCTCACTCTTCATCCTCTCTCTGATTCTTTCTCTCTATCTCTCTCAAACCCTCTGTTTGGAAGGTCCCTGGCTCTTTCAAGTTTCTATGTCAGCAATTTGTCAGTTGTATTCAGGGTGGGAGGTAGAGTTTCTGCTTTATTTCTCATTTAAACCTTATATTTGTCCTTTAGTAGTTAAAAATGCATATGGTAGGAGGGGTGAAAAGTTAGGCATCCCTAACCTCCAGTCTGCATGAGATAGTACCCTTGGAAGAGGCTGCCTGAAGAATGATTCAAGAGCTGTGTATTAATTTGCCCTTAAGGTAAAGGTCTGTAAGCAAAAGTCAATCAGTTAATAAAACAAAGATACCTCTGAGTATATCATCCACACGCTCATTCCTAGAAAAGAACTTCTTTTTTTTTTGTTGTTGTTGTTGTTGTAGTTAACATTTATTTTTATCTGTGTCTGATCATTACAGAATTTCTTTTTTTTTTTTAACATAGCCTTCATGTAACTTTCTTAGTTATTATGTCAAAACATTCATATTCTACTCATAGAAAGATTCACTTG
>NW_003852458.1:7698625-7702160 GCF_000181295.1 Otolemur garnettii | reverse complement strand
TCTCCCCCTTCCCTCCCCCTCCCCATATCCTTAGGTTGTTATTAGGTTATAGCTTTCATATAAAAAGGTTTAAATTAATTTCATAATAGGTGTGTGTACATTGGATACTTTTTCTTCCATTCCTGTGATACTTTGGTAAGAAGAACATTTTCCAGCTCCATCCATGTGAACATGAAGGATGTAAAGTCTCCACTTCTTAATGGAATGAAGCTTCATATACTTGTGGAGAGAATTCCCTTTGGTTATTGTAATGTAAAACATGCAGTCTTTTACTGAGCAAGGTTTATGTCAACGTCCATTGTTGGCTACACCTGTGGTAAACCAAAATTAGCAAGTTGTTAATACACTTCTGAGACTCCATGTCTTCCTTATATTTTAGTCTTATTTTCTCTGTGCATTTCTTTTTACCTTTGAAGTGTAAATAGGACAATTTATTTTCCCAGAGTGGTTAGACTGAAACCTTAGGCTATTTCATTACTTTTTTCTGACCATATGTTTCTACATTAATTAAGCTATCAATTGCCAATGATTTCACCTACCTTACCTACCTCTGACGTTTTCTTAGTCTTTCCAAAAGGAAAAAGTTGACTTGAAGCTATTCATCAAAATAGATCAATAGGTTTTCAGTTGGTTTCTTCTTCAGTTTGATAGAAAGCCTCTCATTTTATGGTTAAATTTCATTGCATACAATCAAATATCCATGAACAAATTTGAACAAGAAACCAATGATAATTTGGGGGTAGTAACTGTGGCTTGTGGTCATCCAATGGTTGGGATGGAAAATAAGTGGTGGTAAAGTTTTAGCTGGGTTTGTTTGCCAAGTGGAAATAGACACAATTATTCTGTGTTACTACAAGATCTTTCACCCATGTTACCTCTCTATGATGTGGCTGTAATTTATCTTCTGGGAATTGATTGAGACATTTGATGTTTTTTTTTTTTCTCTATTTCAGAATCTGTTTTCAGTCCAGGGCAACATGCGACCGTGTCCTCTCATACAATAACAGTAACAATCAGAAGTACGTATTTTAGTATAAAGAAGAAAATATAGACCCCCTCTAGTAGTATTGTTCAAAATATTTATTTTCCCTCCCTGAAAGAATTATACTTTAGAGCTCTTCCCTGAGAGAGGATTACTTTTCAGTCCTCTTAAATTCACAACTGGCCACAGAATGTGATACAGACAATGAAATTGTCTATTGCTGTGAGAGACTTCTGACTCTAAGTTTTATGAACTGGCTCGTATTTGACAATCTCTTCTCTCTGCGAAAGAGCCCAGATAGAGGCTATCCTCAACCAGTGTAAGTGAAAAATAAACCGTTATTTTAAGCCACTGAAATCCTTTGAGTTGTTTGTTACTGTAGGAAAGTGCACACTAAACTGATGAACAAAATTATTTTGACTTAGCAATTACTTCTCCAGAAATTTATTCTCCACAAGAACTTGATGCAGTGTATAAATATGCAGGAATAGAGCCGCTCATCATATGATAAAAACAAAAAAATTAAAAACCAAAATATTAATATCAGACCCATACCATGGGAAACAATGTATCTGATAAAAATTAGAATGGAATATATAGGGTGGCCATAAAGTCCGGGTGCAATTTAAAGTAGGGTGCAAATTAAAATTGCACACAAACTTTATCGCCACCATGTATTTATCAAATTCATATACCTGATACTTTACATATAATTGTATATCATAATGTATGTATATGTATAAATATGTATATATAGTCAATTAAAATGTAAGTCAGGTCAGAAAAATCCCTGAGAAGACAAAACCAGATAATCTTCTAAGTGATCTTACTCTTGCTTGATTAACAAACACAAGCAAAACTTAATTTGAGCTATTTCTTCTAAATACCCACATTAAAGAAAAGCAGAATTTGAGCTCGCCCAGTCAGAAATGACCAACAAATTTATAATTATATAACGAGGGACTTTCCAATGAGATAGAAAGGCAATTTGCTATCTATAATCCATCAACTTTTCTTTGCCCTCCTGTGTTCCACGCGTGGCGCTCTCAAGCCACTTCTGCATTAGAGTTGCCTAATTCATGAATTGCTGTTTGCTTCAATCAACTCTTTAAAATGTTATCGTGCCCCAGCTTATCTTTTTAACACTGTATATAATTGCTCAATAAAAAAGGAGGCTATAAAACAACATGGATAGTGTGATTTTATTTTAACAAAATAGTATCTTCACCCAAAAGAATTTATGCCAAGTACCAAAAATGTTTCTAAGAGTATAATCAAGTTAGAATAAACATCCAAGAAAGACCAAAAAGGGTAAAGTTATAACATAGTGCTAGGAAGGTTGCAGGACATGTGCAGAAGAGACACCACACTCCCTCAGTGTCACATTTTTGAAAATATGGAGAAGGGGCAGGTCTAAAACTGTGAGTTCTCATTGCTTTTTCCTCCTCTCCTCCTCACTGCCTTTATGTATCCAAGTCACAGATGCAATCTGGATGCAATGCATCTTTCAACACAAATATAAAGATCAATACATTGAATGTTGTTTCTAAAGTTCCTGCCAGGGAGTTTATCATTTAAGTCAGAGTAAAGCAAAGTGAATAGTCCTCAAAAGCCTTAATGTCCTTTAAGCAGCAAACTTTCTGTCTTGTAGACTCTTTATTGTCTGCTGTTTACTTGCTTACTGGTGATTCTTTATGGATTTGTTTTATTCTCAGGTTTTAAAATTACAATCACAAAAGGTGCCTAATAAAATATTTATTGATCTGATTTTTTTTCTAAAGCCATATCACCCACTTTATACCTCCTCAAGTTTTCTCAAAGACATCATTTCTGAATTCTATGGCTGAATTTTTGATCATATATCCTGTGCGCATGAGACAATATAGTTGATTTAATATTGTGCTTGCTACCTGGGCTGGGGCCTAGCCTGGGCCTTGCCCTCAGATTCCTCCCTCCTGTGCTCTCTTCTGTATTACAGGAAAGTTGGCCCCTGCAAACTGCAATTCCCAGGCCCCCCTGACAGCTGGCTTCTGAGTAGGGCTGGCCAACAGGAAGCACCTGCAGAGTATTTGAAGGCAAGCAAAGGAAAAAGCCAAAACACTTCTTGCAGTCCCATTTTGCCTGGGTGGCATTGTGCTCGGTATCTCTACAGCACCAGCTTCTACTGATCAGGGCCACTGGTTTCCAGATTCTATTGAGTCACTCTGGCTCTGGGACTCAAATAACACCATTTTCTCACTTTGAACTTCTCCCCAAGGGTGTGGTGGCTTCCGTCTGGTGCTCATCTTTAGGTAGCCTCAGTCTTCTATTATCTGTGTAAATAATCCCTTGCACTAAGTACCCTTACCTGTGAGTAATCAAGGTGGTTTCTGTTTTCCTGTTTAGAATCTGATGTAAAAAAAAAATGACCACAAAAGTTCAGTTAACAACTGTTTAGTATAAAATATGACGGGCTGTTACGGTGAGGGGAAAGTGAAATTGGATTTATAGTGATTTTTGTTTTAATTTCCAAGACTTTGCACTAAAATTAATTTTTGAGGGAAAATTTATTAA
>NW_003852458.1:7684377-7698504 GCF_000181295.1 Otolemur garnettii | reverse complement strand
CTCCTGGGCTCAAGCGAGTCTCCTGCCTCAGCCTCCCAAGTAGCTGGGACCACAGGCGCCCGCCACAACGCCCGGCTACTTTTTGGTTGCAGCCATCATTGTTGTTTGGCGGGCTCAGGCTGTATTTGAACCCGCCACCTTACATGTATGTGGCTGGCTCCTTAGCCACTTAAGCCACAGGCGCCAAGCCAACTTTTTTTCTTAAAACTTTCTCAAGAATTCAAAATTAACTCCCCCATGCAGTCATGAAGAAGATGGGGAAAAATTATGCTCACACTCTCCTAAATAAGTGGAACTGCTCTTCCTTGCTTACTTTAAAGGTGCCGTTGCTGCTTGGACGTGATTTCTTACATTCCAGTGGTATGAGACGCAAAGGTGTCCAGCAGAAGTCAACTTAGGCAAGACCTTCGGCTCTCTTTGTGTGTGGTCCTTACAAGCTGGAGAGGTTCCTTTCTGAAATGAAGCCTTGGATTCTGACTGATCACCATACTAGCCCTCTATTCTATCTTTCTCCAGTCAAAAAAATTTTAGTTCCAGGCTGTATAATCCCATTTCTGTCGGTAGTCTTGCCCATAAGAGGCTTCATTTTCAGGTTTTATTTGAGCAGTCCTTGAACTTCAAATTGTAATTATTGTGTTCACTCAGAGAAGAGGCGAACCCAGCAGGCTTGAGATGTGCACTGTTAGCACCTCATGACATTTCTTTCTGTCATAGTTGTAATAATGCGTGCCAGGCCAAGAGTCATTAAATAAAAACACCCTTTCCTTAACTTGGAAATGTAGTATCACCTAATGGTTAAACCTTGGACATGTGAGTTTGAATCCCTACTTTGTCCTTTAAATCATTCTGAGAATTTGAACCAGTTATTTATCACTAAGCCTTTATTACATTATCTGTAAAACAGATTAAACGATTCCGACGACCTAACAGGCATCTTTGAAGATTAAATGCAAGATTAGATAAAGAATATTAGCATTGTAACTGGAGCATTGGACTAGCACAGTAAACACTCAAGACATGTAAGCTCTGATGATGTGATGATGACGTGGATGGTGATACATGTATAACAGAGTCCAATGAGAAAACTTACAGTCAGTCTTGAACAGATCTATCTGTTCTATCTGAACTCTATATTCTGAGTTCTTTGCAGAACTGACATATATTTATTTATAAGTATATTTCTATGTATGAGTTTTTAGATAAATGTCTTTTTTTGTAGAATAGAGTTCATAGAATACTTAGGACCCATTTAGGAAAAAGGTTCTGTTTTCTCTTGTTTTTCTCACATCAAGTAGCAATCTACAAGGTACAGGGACATGGAAAATGATAGCAGTCACTGGAACACCTTTAGAAGATTCACGCTCATCTCAGGACTCTGCACAGACATTCTCCTGTGTTCTTCTGGGTGTGATACAACGCAGGACTATCAAATTCAGTCATGCGAGTCTTCTCTGTGCTGCTTTACAGAAGAAAATGGGCCATTCTGCTTCTACGAAGGATATAGCTCCCACTGTCTCCTTGATACTCCTCAAATTCTATCTGACTTGAAGAATAAAGCAAGCTTTCAAAGGCCTTACACTTTCTAAGTTCAATCTCACTTTGACTCAAACTGTACAAAAGCAATTCATTTAACCAAAACAGTTGTACCCCGCAATATTCTGAAATTTAAAAAATCATATATTCTGTTACACCACACTGCCAGCTTCACGTTCTTCATTTCTTTGTCAATTTAACCTTCCCATTCCTGATTTCCTGAACTTTAGACAATGCAGTGTCCCAAGATTCTCCCTGGGTCCTCTTCAGTGATAATCACTCTGTGCTTTCTCTCCTAGGCAGCCCCTCGGCTGACAACTCTCTGATATTGGCAAAAGGTCTAGGCAGGTCCTTTCTCCATTTTTTGATTGGGTTGTGTGTGTTTTGTTGATGAGTATGGGAGTTCTTTTTATATTCTGGATATTAATCCCTTACTAGATATCTGATTTGCAAACACATTTTCCCATTTCATGAGTTGCCTTTTGATGCTATTGGCAGTGTCCTTTTCCAAGAGAATTTGTAATTGAATGTTGACAGATTTTTCTAACAGTTGTTTTAAAATTCTCATCAAATGATCCCAACATCTAATTCATCTCAGTACTGATGTCAGTCGATTATCTTTTCTCATCCGCATATTGGCTTTCCTGGTCTTGGATATGACAGATGGTTTTCAAGTGTAAACTGAATATATTTTAATTATCATATTAGCAAACTCTTAACCTATTTTTAATCGTTAGCAAATAGTCAACTTGTTTAGGTGTAGTGTGGAGGTTCTGGCTTATTTTTGTGTGCTTTAGTTCCAATAACGTTTTACTTTTGTGTGCTCATTTTTATTTGTTATTAATTTATATTATTTTATTTATTGATTGATTGGTGGATTTTTTTGTCTGTGCCTGTCAGTGGTTTTGGGATTCAGTTTTCTCTGATGCCCTGTCTGTAAGGATATGGAAAATGAAAAGAAAACCTAGGGAATTCACCACCACATTTCTCATGTTCTGCCTGAGGTTCTTCCCAGTCTGCCTTCCTTTCTCCTTCCTAGCCAGCACTGTTATCAAGCCCTTAGTTTGCTTTCGTAGTGCTTTCATCATTGTGTGATAGGTACTTTCCTGGGTATTTAGTTGCATTTATAGGGAAGAAGCAACAGAATGCTTCTATACCATCTGGCTCTAGAATAGGAGTCAGCTTTTAAGAAAATAAATCTATGGCTGAGTGATGTCCATGGTATATGTAGTTATTTATACCCCATCTTATTAATCCACTCACGTGTAGAGGAATGGACACCATCCTTGCAAAGGACAGTTACTGATTCTTATCACATTAAAAAGAAATGCTGAGAACAGGACAGTCTCCTGGCAAGCCTAGAGATGTTTTATGACTTAGGGGCAATCCCCTAAGTAACTCAGTGTTCTAGAATGAGCTAAGATCGGTTACTCACTAGTAAGCTAGGGTGACCAGACGTCCCAATTTTGGCAGGACAGTCCTGCTTTTTAACAATTTGTCCTGCGGCGTTTTAAAAAAGTCCCGATTTTTGGAAAGAATGCATGAACGGGTCGGAGAACAAGAAGGGAATATACGGTTTTCGGCCGCCATATGGATATTTCGCCAGAATATGAGTTTTATATTATTTTTGTTAATTTTATAATGTTAAACTGTAATAAATAATTGCTGAGAAGTGATTATTGAAAACTGCTTATCAAAGTTTGCCTTGTTGTCAGGCCCTGCCCTGCGCCGCCCCCACTCTGCCCCTGCTTCACCCTCCCCATGTTGTCCCGCTTTACAGATGTTAGAATCTGGTCACCCTATAGTAAGCATGTGTTAAACATTGATGCTTAGTACTTCTTCATGGGGGTTGTGGGGAAAGAACACATGAGGAAAGAGCACTTGGCAATCCTTAGCATGCAGCCCTCGTATGCAATTACCTTAACGCTCCACATCTGCTGTGTATGTCATTACTGTAACTCTCGACACCTGTTGTGTGTAACCTTAATACATAGCCATTGCAGATAGGGTTCTGGGCTACCCTGCCTTCAAAGTTAGCCTGCCTCCCACAAGCTTGTACTTCTAATCCATGTCACGCCTGGTTCCTTCCTGCGGCAACCGAGACCAGGGCCTTAGGGGTCGCGACACTCACGAATTGATGGACACTTAGTTTGATTCCACATTTTTGCCATTGTGAATTGTGCTGCAATGAACATTCTAGTGCAAGTTGATAAAATTATCTCTTTTTCTTTGGGTAGATACCCAGTAAGTGAGATTATTATATTGAAAAGTATGTCTACCTTTAGTTCTCTGAAGGATCTCTGTACTGTTTTCCATAGAGATCGTAATAATGTTCAGTCCCACCAACTATAAGTAAGCATGCTTTTCTTTCTCCATCCACACCAATATTTATTGCTTTTTGATTTTTTAATAATAGCTATTCTAACAGGGGTAAGGTGATATCTCATTATGGTTTTAATTTGCCTTTCCCTGCTGATTAGTGATGTTGAGCATTTTTTTTCATGTTTTTTGGTCATTTGTCTATCTTTCAAAAGCTTCTTTTGGAAGCTTTATTTTTTTTCTTGCTGAGTTGTTTGCATTCTTTGTAGATCCTGGATATTAGCCCTTTATCAGATGTATGGTTTGCACATAGTCTTTCCCATTCTGTATGTTGTTTATTTGCCTTTTTTTTATTAAGTCATTTGTACATAGATCATAAATACATTTATGCCATTATGGGATTCAATGTGTTGAATATTTGTACAAATTGGAGTGTTTACATCCTACTTATTTCTTTTGCTGTGCAGACACTTTAATTTAATCAAGTCAAATTTATTTACATTTGTTGTTCCTGTAGTTGCTTTTGGGTTCTTAGTCATAAATATTTTGCCTAGACAGATGTCTAAAAGAGTTTTTCCCATATTTTCTCCTATAAATTTTATGATTTCCTGCCTTATATCTAAATATCTTATCCAATCTCAATTAATTTTTATAAGTAGTGAGAGATGGGAATCCTGTTTCATTCTTCTGCATGTGGCTATCTTGTTTTCCCAGCACCATTTATTGAATAGGGCTTCTTTTTCCCAGTTTATGTTTTTGTCTGCTTGTTGAAGATCAGTTGATTGTAGGTAGATGGTTTTATATATGGGTTCTCTCTTTTGTCCCATTGCACTTTTCAGATTCTTTCTGATCTGCACTGCTGAGCTTTTCAGAGAAAAGAATGCCATTTCAAGGATTTTCTGTTTTTTCCTTTTCTTTGTGATTCCGAAATGCATTAGAAACTTGATTTACTTTATTTAACTAGATTGTCTCAAACTTAAGTTTTCTGTATTTAAAACATTCTAAAGAAGAAGAAGTATATAGTATAAAGAAGCAAATAAATGCTGAAAATGTATTTGAGTAGAAATAAAAATTGCTTCCACAGAAAGAGAAAGTAAATCTATTCAGATTGCTTTACTCCCTACAAGCAGCACTCTAGGCCATTCATAGGCTTTGTGAATTCTAGACATATGATCTTCTTTCAGATTCTTCAATCTGAAATGTTCCTTTTCTTGAGCACATCAGATTTCGTTTCCCCTTATATACTTCTCTGTTGCTTTTCTCTCTGCCCTGGACCATTTCTCTCATCCCATCATAATCCCGTATCTATTCCTAGCAGTCTCTTGCTTATCCAATAAATCCATTTTATCTTCTAGAGCTCAGCTCGAGAATCATTTCCTCAATTACAACTTCTCTGATGCTTTACACTAGGTTAGATTCTCATAGCTACTCTTTTCCTTGTTTCTAGCCATCATAATTTTAACTAAATCGACTAATTCTGTAATTAATTACTTAATATCACTATCTTTTGTTCAAGTTTGAGTTTTTTAAGGAAGGATCTGGATCTATCTTGTTCATCACTTTTCCCCAGCACTTACCACATATCTGAATGGATAAAAAGATTTCACACACCAAATACGTGAATGCATTAAAAGGTTGTATTACTTAATTTTTTAAAATTTAATAAATATCTACAATTCTGCATTTCCAAACAGCTTTGAAGTCATTAATTAATTATCAAACAGGCTCAAACATTTAAGTAATTAAAAATTGCACTTTTCTTAAGACACAGATGACATCTTTTCAAACCTTGATCTAAACATTTAATCTTTGGGATATTAAGACTGTGGAAATTCCTCCTGCCCACGAGGGGGAGGTCATAGTAACTACATCGTGAGTCAATGATGCAATTCCAAAAAGCAGCATTACTAATTTCTTCCACAATTATTTATTATAATCACCCAGGCACAGAATGAGATCCTGAAAAGACAGCTGTGAATAAGAGGGACACAGTCCCTCCGATAAAACTCAAAATTGAAATATATAGAGATTAACTGCTTGGAAAAATCATGGCAATCCACAGCTATGATTTTTTTTTTTATTGGAGAATTTGTTTTAATTTCTAATGTCTCTTTTTACAATGAAAAGAGACATAAAAAAAGTTTTCTGAACAACAAACAATAGAGTTAAGGGAAAGGCAGTGTGTTGGAAGCATGATATTGAGATGTCCACAGGCCAGCAATTTTTACTAATCTGTGGGGGATTTGGTGCATTCTGTTTGGATTAGTTGTTATAATAATACAAGAAGAGGATCTCAAATAACAATGTATTGCATAATGTTAATCAGGAAATCACATGTAAAATGTAATTCCACCACCGATGTAAAGTCGCTTTTATTTCCTTAGAGGAGTTTGTAAACTGGATTTTTGTTCCAGTAAATTCACTGTCACAGTAGTTGTAAGTAGGGAGGAAGTGATAGTTTCCTAGCATTTCCTAACATTAAGTAAAACAAAACCCCAAACCCTCAAAGGCTGTTTGCTGTCATCTTCTCTTCAGTCGTAAATAAACCTCAGTTCACTTGTTTGCTAACATTCCGGGGAGAGGAAGACATTCTAATATTTCTTTCTTTTGGTCCTGACTTCTGAAAAAGTGGTTTAGAAAGATGCTGATGCTCGATATGTTTTCTTAAATTAATATTTCAGATTATAGTTATTTTATCTTTGTTAAAATCATTATGACGTTAACTGTGGTGACTATTTCACATGGGGTATTTCAGAGGGAAAATGATACCATTCAGTATTATTTTAACAAACTTCTGAATTTGTGTAATCCTAATTAACTGAATGCATGAAAAATTTGATTTCTTTACTACCACTAAGTCGATAGGCTGTGTGAATCTATAGATTATACCAATAGTATAAAAAACTTGCCTTGGAAACAGATTATTGGAATTAATACGATAGTCACTCATTTCCTCTTCTCCTCTCAGATTGGCAGCAGAGTTAGATGGAGGTCCAAGAACCAACTCAGCTGTGTGGCTTAAATGTCCGACTGCAGTAGAATTCTTTCCACCTGGCTTTCCATCTAAATCTTAAGATGATATACTTAAGTATGGTGGTTTTAAAGTAGACACACAGATTCTTTGACATTCTTTCCTTCAAAAAAGTAGAATCTAATTGCCCTTCCCTTGAGCGCACATAGATTTAGTGAGTTGCTTATAAAGATGCATGACAGAAGTGATTTATGACTTTTTACTTTCAGCCATAAAAGCTCTGTTACTTCTCTCCCACCCTCTCCCTAGACCACTCACCCTTAGGGAAGGCAGCTGCCTAGCATGGCAGTGCTCTACCAGCGACACAGAGGTGCACGCTGGGGAACTCAGGCTTCTTGCTGACAACTGTATTGAGAAGCTGTTTAAGAACAGAGTCTTAAAGGAATCTGACTCTTGGTTAAAAATCTATGTGTGATTTTTTTCAGGCCTGATCATAAGCAATTACAAAGGTTTACCTGGCAGGCCTCTTGGGGAAAGCTGCCCTGCCCACCCAAACCTGATGCACAGCCAGTGCTTTGCAGCCTTTGAAGGAAGTTGCAGTCCAGGACCCAGGCCCTCATGGTTGGCCATGCAATTTACATATCTGCTGTGATGGACGCCTTTATTCCTAGGAGACTCTACCTGAGGCCTAAGGTAGAGTCCTCCTCAGGTGGCTCTGCTGAGACCTTCTCACTAGGAAAGAAGAAAGAGACCTTGAAGACACTTTTCCCTACTCTGACCTGGCACTCAGTACGTTTTCACTCTTAGCTCTCCCTCCTCACTTGAGGTCTATAAAATTGCTAGAGTTCTTTGTTTGGGGCTTGCTCAAGGATGGGATAACCCTCATGTCTTTACTCCATTCTTGAGTGGTGTGCTGCCCCATGCGGGTAAATGGACTAGGGAAGTCAGTGCTTTCTCTTCTCCTTCTGGTATATGCCTTCACAGTAAGTGATTGACACGTAACTCTTTCATTTTTTCTTTATTGCCTTCATTGGCTGACTCTCTCCAGCTCAGCTGAGCTCTGGCCTAAGTCCAGCCTGCAAATGACTGCAGACCAGACTAATATCTTGACTATTAGTTCATGAGAAACCCAAAGCTAGATCTACTCACTTAGGCTACACTCAGATTGTGGACCCTAAAAGGTATGTGAGATGATTGTTTGTTGTTGAAGCTACTAAATTCTAGAGTAATTTGTTACATAGCAATATATAACTAATATACATGGGAGAGATGTGACAGCAAATTGACTTAGTAAGGCATTAGGAAGGGTCATATAAGGAAGAATTTAACTCAGACTGGAAAGATATTAAGAGCTAGTGAGATGAAGTAAAAAAAGATATAGAAACTCCCAGACTAAGAATAACATGTGCTTACCCAGAATTCCTGCCTCACAACTGTGAAGCTGCCATAAGATTAGAAGAGAGGGGAAGCAAAATAAGCCAAAGACACACCTCCAGAAGGCTGGCCCTGGTGGACTTACTTTTTGGAAGTCACAAGTGCCTGATGGAACATACTTTCTGGCAAAAAGATTCCAAAGAGACAGGGAAAGACTGAATGGTAGATGCACAAGTTAATCTATCAGTCTCACCCTCAGTAATTTCATACATCTTTTCCAGAGATAGATAAAGGGTAATCACCTAAAAAATAGGCCAAAATAGGGTCCTGGCCAAGCTATGTTTTCCACATGTTGCCACAACAGTCAACATCCTACAGAAAACGTGCAGGTCATGATACTAGCAAATGTTGCTAGATGTCTTTGTCCCTTCAGGTGATTATGACAAAATACCAAATATTATAAAAAACATTCATATCTAACAGTTTTGGAGGCTGCACAGTTCAAGGTCAAGGTACTGGCAGATTCAGTGTCTGGTGAGGGCCAATTCCTCATAAATGATCCCTTCTTGTTGTGTCCTCACATGGTGGAAGGAATGAGACAGCTCCTGTGGACCTCTTTATAAGGAATTAATCTCATTTATTAGGGGTCCATTCTCATTACCTTATCACCTCCTAAATGCCCCATGGGTACATTGGGCATTAGGTTTCAACATATTAACTTTGGGGGGACACAAACATTCAGACCACAGCACTATGCTATTTTGGATTATGATTCTCAGCAGAGAGTAAAATAAAACCTTTGGTAAAATTATGAGCATAGTCATTTGTCAGGACAAAAGTGCTAAATTTACTCTTCCACTTAATGCCAATTTATCTGTGGTCAATTCCCTGTTTTCTTTCATTGGTGCACTAAAAGACTAGTAACTTGAGGGAAAAGAGAAAAGTGTGAGTTCTACAAAAGCACCTTCAAGTTCCTTATACTATGACGTTAACCATGACGCATAGGTGAGACCTCCTTGTGTCTATAGCTCATCAAGGGCCTGAGGGTTGGTCTGCTTTTTCAAACACTGTATTCTCCTGGTTTCAGAAAAATGGACTCTAGCAATGAAAATTTATTTTCCTAAGAGTATTCAGGTAGGATAATTTTAACTATTGAAAAATGAAACCAAAAATTTCATTGGCTTAACATAATAGGAGTTTAATTTTTGGTCATGGAATTAAACTAGTCCATTGAAGGTATTGCTGATTAGTGGTGCCTTTCCATGTAGTGATTCAAGGGACAAGATTTTTCCATTTGTGGCTCATAATCCACTAAGTTCCAACAGGCAGAAGGAGACAAAGTAAAGAAAGGACACCTACTTTTTGAGAAATCCAAGCTCAGAAGTAATACATTTCATTCTGCTCATATTTTTCTGGTGTGAACTGATCATTTGTCTATACCTTTATGGAAGAGTTTGCCATGAAATGTACCCATTACCTGTATTAAAAAAGAGGAACACAGATTTTATTATGGATAGCTAGCATCTTTGCCACACTTATTGAAAGAATGCAAACTGTTAATTAGGTATTTAAATACACTTTCAACCTTGAATTTCATCACTCTCTAGGCAACTATGTGATATTTTTGAAACATTGATTTTTGACTTAAAAATAAACATATTATTTCCTAGCAGAAATAAAAGAACTGTTAGGATGGCTTTTCCTACTTAAAGACAGAGTCTTTGATAATTTTTTTAGGTACTGACCAACTAACTAGACAAATTCTAAATTTAAAACACATAAGAGTGATGAACATTCTTAAATTAACTTTGACAGTTCTCTTTATAACTGTAAACCTCTGTTCAGTTGTAACAGGAAATTAAAGAGAATTGGAATGAATGAAATGTTCAGTTTGAGGTATTTTATTTTTATCATTCTTATAAACTCATTGGTTAATGTGAACTTCTAAAGAAATTACTTTTGATTAATATCAGTGTACTTACAATTAGGTTACATTGTTTGCATTTGCAAGGTGAAGTCTAAATTGTAATTGTGTCTTTCCAACAGGAAGTATGCCATACATGGCACATTATTCCTGTGGGAAAGGAAACTGCTGGCCCTTCTTCCTCCTTCTAGGATTTATTAGGTTTTTCTCTTATGTGAACATGTTGTTGTTAATCTACAAGTTTCACCTTAGTATTAAGTACACATGATGCTTGTTTGCTGTTCTTGGGATACTTAGGAGAGTAGTCACCAAATCCATTCAAGTTGTATCAAAGGACATGAAATCTCTGTTTTTTAATGGCTTAATAGTATTCCCTAATGTACATGTACCACAGTATGATAATCCATCCTGTGTTCAAGGGCACTTAGGTTGTTTCCACATCTTTGAAATTGTAAATTGAACTGCCATAAACATTGGAGTGAATATGTCCTTACTTCTTTTGGGTAAGTATCTAGTAATGGAATTGCAGGACCAAATGGAAGGTCTACTTTCAGTTCTTTGTGGAATACCTATACTTCTTTCCATAAAGGCTGTACTAGTTTGGAGTCCCACCAACAGTGTATGAATGTTCCCTTCTCTTTGCACCCACGCCAGCAGCTATTGTTTTGGTACCTTGTGATATAGGCCATTCTTATGGGTATTAGGTGCTATCACAAATTGGTTTTGATTTGCATTTTTCTAATAATGAGAGATGACAAGCATTTTTCATGTATTTGTTGGCCATTTGTATGTCCTCATGAAAAGAAAAGATTTTGTTCATATCACTTGCCCATATTTTAATGGGGTTGTTTGCTTTTTTGTTGTTGTTGATTTAATATGAACTTTTTAATGATAAAATCATTCACAATTATTTTGTGATCAAAATTTACAGTTGGATATGCTATAGAATTGTGTGTGTGTGTGTGTATGTGTGTGTGCGTTTGGTCTGCCTATAATGAGCTTTCAAAATGTAATAGGAAGGTAAGAGAACTACTAATTTAGGAGAAATTCTTGCACACTGGATCATGCTCGCACTGGAGTGAGGCAAATATGGCGTTGGGCCCAGAAACACTGAGAGCAGGCATATCTGACTCATCCATTCACAGGTAGAAAAGAAACCAGAACTTTTACTTCAGCTTAGAGTGACAAAACACCAGGTTCTGGGAGTCCTGACCTGATGTACATAAACTTAAAAATAACTATAAAACATTATTTCTCCATCATGCATTGTATTTTCCAAACCACCAGCTGGGGCTGACAGTTATCACAGTTGCAACATAGCAATAAAGATAGTCAGACAGTTATAAAGTTAAGTAGTACCACAGAGAAGTTTGATATGCCCAAATACTTTGGTTAAATCGCCCTTCAGCCATTAAGAGTGTTCCTAGAACTTATAAACTTCCACTTGACTTTGAGGTTATGTCACTTCTTGTTCTACTATTGAATATATTTTAGGTACAAACTAAATATACTAATACTCATGAGTGATGGTTTTTGACTGAGTGAGCTAGGATATTATATAATCTGACTTCTTGCCTGAGGTTGATGTAGTAACATCCTTACCCAGTCTTGGATTCTAAGGTTTTTTCCAGCACTTACAAATTTTCTGACGTTGGCCAAATTTCTTATATCTTTGAGTCTGCTTCTTTATCTGTAAAATAGAGATAAAGATACCTGTGAGTGTCAGTGTTATGAAACTTATATGGGGCAATTTATAACTATCAAGATCTATTTTCATAAATCTGGAATGTTCTACAAACATAAAGTAACATTATTATTTGTTTTCCTCTTCCTTGTTGGTCTGTAATCCAACCTAATCTGGAGAAAAATAGACCTAAACCAATGGGGTTCAGTCAAACTGAAAATCACTTAAAATTAATTGAAATTATGTAACAATCTGCTTCCCTCTGTGACCTAAGCAGGAATATGTGATTCTCTGGTAGCTAGCACGCTGACCGGCACATTGATGGCACCTAGGTAGTGCAGGATAAACTGAAATATGGAGCTTAAATTAATTTACATACCTCAATGCTATTACTGTCAGATTATTGAAGATCTATAAAATCCACATAATAAAATCTTCATTTAGACTTCATCAAGCTCAGTGAGGCCTAAATAAATTAGGATGAAAACGTGAACTACTTTTGTAAACTATAATGTACAATAAAATTGAAGGCTTAGAAAAGATTGATGTTAATATCTAGCAGGTCTAACTTTCTCATCCGTCTTTTAGTCTGCCATGTCTCCTGGATTCTTGGTCTGGTCTTTAAATATTAAATTTGTACTTCTATCCAGGAGTTTATGTCATTTATCCTATATATAAATGACCACAAGACAATGTGAAACAGACCTTCCTTGTCATAGACACAACTACTTATAAATTAATATAATGTGTACATATATTAAGAAAGATGGGTCCATTTAAGTTCATTCCAGTTTATTTCCTAAAAGACTTTGTTCAGAGTCATCTACATTAAAATTGTACAATAGTTGGAAGCCCAATGAACCTCTAATAAATTATTTATTATTTTTTTAAGTCACTTCATTTTTTTTAAATTTTTATTGTTGGGGATTCATTGAAAGTAATAAATTATTTGTTGTAAAAGAAATTAAGCCTACATTGCAACAGGACTCATAGTCATCTCCTCCACTGCATTTCTGTTTAGAAGTCCTTCTTCAAATGTCATCACATACAGGGCTTGATTTTGGTGGCCCAGCCCCGATACCATATTTCTACGGCAGTTTCTATCTAGGTTCTCCTTGACTTTGGAAACCCATCAAAAACTCCAAGAAGTGTGATGGATTGTAGAAAACAGTATTTGGCTGTGGGGACAGATTAATTTAAATGGGTAATAATTCTTCTAGAGTCCCCTGATGGTGCAATGATAAGGAAAAGGTGCCTCTCCAGTTTCTTCCCCTGCAGAATGCAAACATGTAGGGGCTCCAGTAACTCCTCTCTTTACAGTGATCTAAAATACAGCTCTAGGCAGAGGAGAACGTTCCAGAACCAAACCTATCTTTTGTCCTCTGGATTTCAGGGTACCTCCTTTCTGAGATATGAGGAATAAGAACATATATTTTGGAGCACTTCCTTAGCACTGGAGTTGAATTGCACTGGCCTTCTAGGTTGTGGACTCCAAAGAAGAGAGAGACATGGGTGACATGGAGTAGATTAGCCAAAATCACACTGGCCTTGAGGTTGTAGTGAGGATGATGAAGTCAAGACGAATATACATACAGCTGGTGGAAGATAGAATGTGCTGGTTCTCTATGCTATGTTCTTAGGAAGGAGTAACTAAAATATTTATTCTTTTATGTCTTCATTTTTTATTCAACAATTACGTATTTATCGCTTGCTATCTTAGTCCATTTCTACTCCTATAAAAGAATATCAGAGATCGTGTAATTCATAAAGAATGGAAGTTTATTTTTCTTAGCTCTAGAGGCTGTTCAAGATTAAGATGCCAGCACTTGCTGAGGACTTTCTTATGTGTCCTCACCTGGTGAGAATGGAAGGCAGGAGAGACTCAGCTCCCTCTGTCAAGTCCCTTTATAAGAGCACCTAATTTTGTTCACCTGGGAGGAGCCCTCATGGCCTAATCACCACTTAAAGGCCTCATTTCTTAATGTTACCAAAGTGGCAACAGCTGAATTTTCAAACGATAGTGTCCTTTGCCTGGTCCCCCCAAATTGATGTTCTTCTCATATACAAAGTATATTTTTCCATCCCAGTAGATCCCAAATTCTTAACTCATTCCAACACCAGCTATAAAGTCTAAGGTCTAAAGTATCATGTACATTAGATCTGGGTAAGACTCGAGGAATGGTTCATCTGAGGCAAATATTCCCCTGGCTATAAGCCTGTCAAATCAAACAAATTAAGTGCTTCCAAAATGTGATGGTGATACAGACATAGAGTGAACATTTCCATTTTAAAATGGAAAATAGAACTTAAAAAAAAAAAAAA
>NW_003852458.1:7658247-7684349 GCF_000181295.1 Otolemur garnettii | reverse complement strand
AAAAAAAAAAAAAAATTAAACCTTAAGGCTTTGAGAATAATCTCCCTGACACCTATGCCCCACTTTCTGGACACACAAGGGTGGAGGTTAGGCCCCCAAGGCTTCTGATTGCCTTGACCCCCATAGCTTTTCTTGACACAGTCCAGGCTTCAGCTCTCTGGCATTGAGGACCAGTTGTGCCTGTGTTATTCCCAGTCTGGTGCTAAGCTGGTGGCTCTGCAGTTAAGGGGGTCTGGCAGATGGCATTGACCCCAAAGCTCCACCAAACATCGTGCTATGAGGACTCTTTGCCGAAGCTCTGCCTTCGTGGCATTTCTCGATCTAGGCTCTGAGGCTGTCTGAGACAGCCTTTGGAATCTAGGAAAATTATGTTTCCACAGCTTTGGCAACATGTTCACCTACAGAACTAGTACTACACAGGTACCACTAAGGCTCACTGCTCCTGAAGTGTCCAAACTTTCCTTTCTGTCTGCAGCCATTGGAAGAAGAGTTGTCTTGGCTCACACATTAAAAATATAACACTAAACAAAAGCGATGTTCAAAAAAAGTGGTCCATGCATAATTTTTGTAATATCCCACACCACAAATAAGCAAAACAGGCCTAAAATAATCCACATGCAGCCTGCAGGCTGCAGGCTGGACACTGTTGGCTCTAGTACAGTGGCCCAATCTCCACCTAGACTGGTGTAAGCCACAGCTGGAACATCTGAGAAGTGCTGCATCTGAACACAGGGAACAGAGAGCTGAGCAGAACCTCAGCAGTGAGGTCCCACAGGTGCCCTGGGCCCATCCCTGAAACCATTCTGACCTGAAGACCCCCACTGTGGGACTGTGATAAGTGTGGCAGCCCGGAAGGGCTCTGAAATGTCTTCAAGGTCATTCTCCCATAGTCTTAATGAGTAGCACCTGGCTTCCTTCTATCTCTATGAAACTTCTTACCAGATGGTAGTTTGGCCATCCCCTTGACTTTCTCTCCTATACATACTTTTTTATCCTTACATGGCTAGTCTGAGAATTTTCCAGTTATTTATGGTCTTCTTCACTTTAGTTATAAATTCTGTATTTAAATCCTTTCTCTCTTTTCATGTTTTACTATAATCAGTTTTTAAAAACCATGAATTGTACTGAACATTTTGCTGCTTAGAGATGTCTTCTGCCAAATCCTAGTTCATTACTATGACATTTGGCCTTCTATGTATTTCTAGAGCACAGACCTAATTCAGCCAAGTTATTTACCTCTTTATAACAAGATGATTTTTCCTCCAGTTTTCATTACCTTGTTTGTCATTTCCATGTGAGACCTCATCAGAATCCTCTCCACTGTCACAACCCCTGCAGTAGTCTCTGAGAAGATGTGGGTCTTCCTTACAGCTGTCCTCTTCCTCTGATCCCTCCCCAGAATGACCTCTAATTCTCTATGCATGGCCACATGGGTTTTCCAGCACCCATTACCCAGTTCCAACATTGTTTCCACATTTTCAGCTGCATGTTATAGCAGCACCCTACTCCTTGGTAATAACTTCTGTCTTACTTGGTGCTGCTATAAGAGAATACCACAGACTGGATTATTTATAAAAACACAAATTTGTTTCTTGCAGTTCTGGAGGCTGAGAGATCTAAGATTAGGGTGTGGCATCTAGTAAGGGCTCTTAGCTGTGTCTTTCCATTGCAGAAGGCAGAAAGGCAAGAGAGAGCCAGCTTTTGGGCAAAGCTCCTTTGGAAAAACACCTGATCCCACTCACGAAAGAGGAGCCTTCATGGCTGAATCACCTCTTACTGGCTTCACCTCTTAATATTATCATATTGGCGACACCTGAATTTTGAAGAGCCCACATTCAAACCATTGTGCCTACATATCAAAAAAAGTACTGAACTTATATCGGTGACTGTGATGTGTCTCTACTTTTGTAGAATGTATGAATTTTGGGAAGGCATTGATGGATGGATAGGAAATATTTTAAAGATAAAGCAACAGAAATGTCATGTAGTGATGTGCATGATGCAAATAATTAAAACAGGCAACTTGATGATTCATGTCAGGACATCTACAGTGGCTGGCTGATTGGATGGTTACCTGAGAGCTGATGAATGAGCAGGAGTCAGCTGACCAAAAACTGAGGTCAAGGCAACTCAACCAACAGAAAGTGTGGCTGGAGCAAAGGCTCTTAGGGAAGAGCAAACCTGGTGGTTTGGAGAAAACAAGCTGTGTGGCTGAAAAAGACAGAAGCAGAAACTCTGAGGGAGGAGCCTGAAGGAAGAAGATGGGCTCTGTGAGTCAGGGTAGGGAAGTTACATATTTCTATAAAAACGGGAACCATTACAAGGAATCAAGATGATATATAAACAAGTACTATGCTTCGGAGTACTATGCTGTCCTTACAGCTATTTTATGTGGTGATTAAAATAGAACTTGGAAAGTGCAGTGCCTGTGGCTCAAAGAGATAGGGTGCTGGCCTCATATACTGGAGGTGGCGGGTTCAAAACCAGCCCCCAGCCAAAAATATATATATAACTTGGATAAAGGAACGTGGCACTTGTGGGCTGGCTTGGGGGGAGAGCATTGTTATCTATTTACATGGGTTCTACATGGGCTAAGAATTTGGTTTTAAAGCCGTATTTCTCATTCTCCTTATTGCAGGGAGAGCTAGCTTTGTCCCAGCAGAAGCTGAGCGGCCGATACTGACGTAGTAGAAGGTTGGTGGGGCCCTTTCTCCTGGCTTCAGAGGAGGAGGAAGCTTCACTGTCACATTATACACAAGGGGTTGCACAGGTAAGGTTCTGCAATAAAGCTATGAATGCTATTCTGTTTGTTCTTTTCCATTCCTTTTTGTGAATATATATCTATCTAGCTGTTTATATCACAGGATAAATAGAGCAGCAGCATCTGCTACTGTCCACAGGCTTGAACCATTTTTTTTCATGTGTGAGACTTAAAGATGTGAAAAACAAAACAGACAAATGAAATAATACCAAAAAGACTAGTGGCACTTGGAACTACTTGAGGGCTAATAATTGTTTTGTAAATTTCAACAAAACACAGTGAAATATCTCTGCTTATTGGATTTTTGAATGATGTCATTTAACTTTCGTCATGTACTTTTGTTACCAATGAAAGACTTATCATGCATTTGTATGTCCATCCTGCCCGTAAACTAATTTTCATTAATAGCTTGAAAAATGTGCAGTTTCCATAGTTTTGGGGACTAGCATAACGAGGCAAAAAGAAGAACAGACAGAGTGGTAGTAATGACATATTACCCTGGCTACTATATAGTAGGGCCCTATGGCAGGTAGAAATTTGCCTGCAAGGTCACCACTTTCTAGTGTTCTAGCACTTTCTTTTCTGGGCTCCACAGAGAACTGAGTATCCTAAAATTTTCACTGGTGGTCAACAACAGGTGAAAGTAGACAGGGCTCTTATTCCAAATTCTCTGTAGATCTACTGCTGTCTTTTTCACAGATAAAAAAGATAAAAAAGATGATCGGATGGTATAAAAAGATAGTTCTATTTCTTTGCATGAGAATATCTTCTAATTTGCCTTTCCTGGCTCTGAGTGCATGTTGCTAGAAAGAAGATTTAAAACTGTTTGGTGCTTATTGGATATCCCACTAGAGAGGAGCTTTATCCTGGCTTAAGTCCTCTCCCAAATTTGGAGCTCAGAAAGCAGTATTGAACTACTTCAGCTGGTTTCTAATCCAGTTAAATTCATTAGAAATCTAGAATCTAGAGGCAGAGAAAATTATGTAGGAGTCTATACATGTTCTGTATATGCATAGCTTTCTTAATTTTAAAAAAATAGTATTTTAGGTTTAAAAATATTTTCTTAAAATAATAAAATTATTAAAAATCCCATAAAATTATTTCATAAAATTAAACTATTATTAAAGGAAATTGTTACATAGATATATGGAATAGGGAAGCAAAAATAAAATTCAGGGAACTCTGGTTAGAATGGAAGGAGTCATTTTTATTACACTAGAATGCAATTGGCAAAGAAAACAATGGTAAATAGCAAGTCAAAAGGACAGTTTGATAGGGCTTATTCACAAATGAACAGGTCTTGGTCATATTACATCAGTAAGTCTAAAAATAGTTCAATGTTAAAAGCTATGTCTTCTCTCTTGGAGATCATATAGAGAGAATGCACATAAGACGGTCTGAATGAGACGGGTTGAGACAGAGATTTGGCTGTGGGCTCTTAAAAGAGCAGCCAGAAGATGCTCTCATTTCATTGATGATTATTCACCTAATGGGCTAATGTGTTGCTATAGGCCAGGGGAGAGAAGGCTTATGGATAGTGGTGACAAAAGAGATTCTTATTATAAAACATTGTTGAAGATTTTTAGTTCAATTCGTGTTTTCAACAGTCTTTCAACCATTTGTGTTTAATTATTTGTGATTCTCATTTTGCAATCTTATGTGTAAGTGCAAAGGATCAATGATGTTTAAAATTAATCTTTGCCAGATTTGCAACTATGTAAAGAACAAATGACTTCTGATTTTCGTTTTCTCCCTTTTTGTTATTAATCTACTACTATTCAGGCAGAAGCAGCCAATAATTTAAAAAGAATGTACTTCTTACCTTTAGGGCTTTCAAATGTAGTTATGAACACACTCTATGTTATATGTATACGTGCATATAATTGTGTTGTTTCAACTTCAGTATTAAACCTGTATTGAAATTAGCAAGGTAAAAAATAATAAACAAGAAAATGTTTAAAAAGTTACATAAGTATAAAGCAACCTAAAGTATTAAAGAATTCCTGAGAAATTGCTGTGGTATAACAAAAGCAAATGCATATGACCTTGACATTTCATACATTCATCTTTGAGCAACATGGTAGGGTCACCTAATTACATTTATTTCTCTATCTGGTTAACTATATCACTTGGTTCATCTTATATACATTAAATTCATATACTTAAGACAGTATAAGTACTTTTCACATGTAATTGATCTTTGGTATCAACTTAGATTAAAAATACAAATAATCATAATTAAAGAATATAATGTAAATACTACAAAATTTACCAATATAAAATATATTTAAAAGTACATAAAACCTATTTAAGTGTATCTTCACAGCTTAGGATATCATAGCAATAAGCATACGTGGGATATAATTCATGGGCCTAATTTTTCTCATCTTTCATAGTAGAAATTTAAAATATAGTACCTAAGGTTGATGGAATAAGAAGCAGAGGTTTAGATTTACTATTTTGCAGTTATTAATATAGCCAATAGAAAAAAATGTCTTATAACTTGGAAGAATAGATGGGAAGTTTGTAAGTGACAAAAGTCTCATCTTTCAAAGTAGGAAGCTAATGGGTACTATCTGAAGACTGTAAATCTAGAAATAGCAATAAAATCCTATTATTTGTATGATGGTCATAACCATCATAAAACTATAATCAGAAATGCTGAGAAAAGGTTTTCTCTGAGAGTGAGATACCAAGGGTAAGCAAAGGGCTGTTAATAGCTCTTTTTCAATACATTTCAAATGTGTGGTTTAATGTTTATGATAAAGTTGTGCTTTTTTCTTAGTTAAATCATAGCTGTGTACATGAATGGGGTGCAATGTGCTAGTTTTACACACAATCTGAAATGCTTTTATACATAGCTCGATTGCACTGCAACAGTGAATACCTGTGGACATCTTTGTATACACAGGATAAATTTCTAGAATTGAAATTTTAATTCTTATAGAAACTTTAAAAATTATCCTTTAAAAAAAGACTTGTTTCAATTTATATTCCAACCTATATTACTTGAGTACCAAAATTTTCCCCAAATCTGGCCCAAACTAAGTGCTCATAAGTATTTGAATAATTTGCTTGATGAGAAATTATAGGATTGTTGTTTTAATATTCAATAACAATTCCTAAGGCCGCTGAACATTTTTTATGTACCCTTTGTGCTTAAAAACTCTATGCGTGACTTGTTCTAATTTTTCTGTTTTTTGTTGTCTGTTGGAATCAGTTAAGAAAATTCTGGTATGTCAATATAATGAAATGTTACTATTTTAGCATCAAGAAAATAGGGATAGAATATGAATAAAATGCAAAGATTATTATTCCATATTATTAAATAGAAATAAAGTAGCATGATATATAAAGCATGATTTTATTATTCATTTGTATAATAGAGACAGATAATATGAGTGATTGCTATTAAATTACATTTTCTTTCTTCTCTCCTATATTTTGCAACCTGAATTTTCTTCTCTATTTCTCTCTCTTCCATTGTTTTAGGTTATTCCTTCATATTACATGTGCATCTAATGATATGTTTAGTTCTTACTTTTATATCCAAAAGTCTAGTTGGAGAAAATCTGTTTTGCTTTGTTTTCTGTGCTCCATTTACTGCTGCCTTATCTGTAAATCATCTTTTGTCACTTGCTACATCTGCACTAAGTAAGCGATCTCACAAAACAATCTTCTTTTGTAACTCATATTTTATGACTGACAGGCAGTGTTCTTTATATTAGAGCTTCTGCAACTATCTGTGCCTCAGAAATATTTAAAAAGCTTTGCAGCTCCTTGGTCTTTTGTCTAAGTATAATATAGAGTTAAAAAGCTTTGTAAATGTGTAGTTTCCCAGTCACACCTATGATGGACATTCAGATATGAGAAGCCTAGGTGTGTTTAGAGACTGTCTGAGTCAGTTTGGGCTTTTGTAACAAAAAATACCATGGATTAGGTGGCTCAAACAACAGAAATTAATTCTTACAGCTCTGGAGTCTGGGAAGTCCAAATCCAGGTGATGGCCAAGTCAGTTCCTAGTGAGGGCTCTCTTCTCACGTTTCAGATAGACACCTTCTTTTTCTTTTTCAGATTAATGCGAGGGTAAAAATGTTTAGGTTACATTGTTTTCATCTCTAACTTTCTTATATCCTCACATAACAGAAGAAAGATGAGCTATCTCACGTATCTTCTTATAAGGGCAATGATACCATTTAGGATGACTCCAGCCTCATAACCTAATTAACTTCCATAGACCTCACTCCACATACCATCACATTGGAAAATTGGGCTTAACATACGAATTTTGGTGGAACACAAATCATTCAGTCCCCAGCATTTGGCCCCTGACTCATCAGAATTCATGTTCTTTTCACATTGGAAAGCATTCATTTTATGCCAATAGTACCAAAACTCTTAGCACCTATCAACATGAATTCTAAAATCTAAAATCCAAAGTTTCATCTAAATATTATCTAAATCAAATATGGGTGAAACTCAAGGTATGATTTATCCTGAAGCAAAATTCCTCTCCAGATGTGAATATAATAAAGATAAATAAGTTTCTACTTCTGAAATACAATAGGATAGAAATTCCCATTCAAAAAAAAAAAAAAGAAGAAGAAGAAGAAGAGGAAAGGGGTGCTGGGTCCCAAGCACGTTAGAGAATAGCTAGGTCTTTAGCTAAGACCAGACCCACTGGTCTATCTTCCAGACCCACTGAGGTGGGAAGCATAAGAAAACTAGAATTTTCTGTTTACCCATTTTTATATTGATTTAAACTCTCTTTCTACAGATGGAAATAAAGGGTCAATCTATAACATAACCCTTAGGATTTTCTGCATGAGGCACCTACCAATTATTGAATGATACTTAGAATACATGACGAAAAAAAATTTCAACTTTGGAAATATGTGTTCAAAATTTTTTTTCAATTTTTCAAAATTCTTTCTTCACATTCAAATGGCTCTATTTTGAATTATGAAATAGCAATAAAAAGAAACATAATATGAAATATAATACTAGTTATATTTAAAAACAAAATGAACATGTTGAAAGAATAGACCTTTCATATTATGAAAACCAGAAGCTGTGAAGAAAAACTGTTGAGGGAATTTGTAGACCACATGAAAGCCACTTAGCTTCTGGCTACTAAAAGTTCCAGCCTGAAAACTCTTTACCTCAGGGTAATGTAATTAATCACATTTGTCATGAAGCATGTGAAAGTCAATATCAATTTAAGACAATAAGTAGAGAATTTCTGATGAGGAAAAACTGATCATAGATGAGTGACATCTGGACCCATCCAAGTGGGAATGTGTAACTATTCCTGGCCACCATCTCATCTTTTACTGTTTTTATCCATATAGAGCCGTGTGAAGTTTGATGATCCATTTTGAAAAGAAACAGCTTAGCTTATTTTAACATACTAATATAATCCTACTAGATCTAGTGCTTTTTTTTTGCGAATACGCAATCAATTCTGAGGTTTAGTGCTAAACATTTATGATTAGGTTAAAGTAAATTAATTAACCTATTTTTCATATTTCAAGTACAATTTTCCAAATTGAAGACGTTCATATGGCTTCAACAGTGATTAGAGTTACACTTACACCCTATGGAACAATAATTTGTCTGTTTGAAAGCTTTTTTCCCTCAATACAACGTTCAGATTGGGTATCTGTCTCTACTTGATGAAGTTGGTAGCTGGGTGGATATTCTCCATTTACTTTATAATATAGTATCTTCTTTAGAAAAGTTTTTGTTTTTTTCATGCTGATTAGCCAAAAGGTTTTAACCTAGGAATTCTCATCAGGATATGAAATTCTGTTTCCTACAATTGATGACAACTGATCCTTTAATACCTTTAATTATTAAAGACTTGTATGTCAAATCCATTTTTTGCGGAGCTATTATTGAATTATTGAAATAGTTGAAGTGGAAATTGACCATCTGAAAATATATGTTTGATCCTAAAATCCCACAGAAGTTTGAGAATGAGGTTTAATGCATTTTAGTCATTATTATTTGTCAACCAGAAAGCATCTGCACTGTTTCAATGTTTAATTGCCTTCTTTGTGGAACTGATTATGTGTTAAAATGAAATAGTGTTTTCCCACTGAATTTCCAAATATGAAATTATACCAACATCTTTAACTGTCAATTCTGTAAGGCTAACAGAAGTTGCGTCCTTGCCTTCATTCTTCAGAAATAATAATGATAACAATCAAACATTCTTCATTTTGACAAAATGGATGTGATAAGTCATAGTAACGTGCAGCTAGAATGGTAGTATAGTACTGACAGCTTATGTGGTTAAGTTATAATGGGCCTCTCAGCTGGAAAATAATAATTCAAAGCCTATTTGTCTATATTTTGTGGCATATCATGAGAATTACATGGCATTACATATGCTGAAAACTCAAGATGATTACTATATTTCTTAAAGGGAGGAGGATTTAGGATGGGAAAAATGTGAAGCAATATTTCTCTCCTAGGGGGCTTCAGCTCGGGAAATTTTATTTTTAATATGGCAAGTACTAGGAATATTTTAATGTTTTTTCAACTTAATGTGCTTACTTAGAATATTTAAATTTAAAGTTGTAGCTTTATTATAGATCTAGCACAATATTTTAGAGGTTTTTGCTTTCTCCTAGTGAACCAAGGTCTGAAGAAATTGATAGCATACATACAAAAATGTTCTATAAGACCATTCTTGGATTGTTCCTCTTATGTTATTTGAAACAATTCAGAGGGTTTTTAAACCCTCCTGGCTTGTGGGAATCAGCCTTTGTTTACCTCAAAAAGGCATGATCCCTGTTTTTATTTTCAGTACTTTCAACTGGGACTGAATATACCTTGACTTTTTTTTTTTTAATTATAGCTGTGTACATTAATGCAATCATGGGGTACAATGTTCTGGTTTTATATACAATTTGAAAACTTTCATCAAACTGGTTAACATAGCTTTCACCACATTTTCTTAGTTATTGTGTTAAGATATTTATATTCTACTCTGAGTAGATTTAATATGTACCCTTGTAAAATGTACCGTACATATGGTCCCACCAATTACCTTCCCTCCACCCATTCTCTCCTCCCCTTCCTCTCCTCTTTTCTCTTCATCTTGGACTATAGTTGGGCTATAGCTTTCATATGGAAGTGTGGGTGCTTATAAATTAGTTTCATAGTAGGGCTGAGTACCTTGGATAATTTTTCTTCCATTCTTGAAATACTTTGCTAAGAAGGATAGTTCTAGCTCCATCCATGTAATCATGAAAGAGGTAAAGTCTCCATCTTTTTAAGAGCTTCATAATATTCCATGGTGTACATATACCACAATTTATTAATGCATTCATGGATCAATGGGCACTTGGGCTTCTTCCATGACTTAGCAATCAATAAATGCATTAATGTGCACAGCTATGATTTAATTTAAAAAAGCAAACAAATCAGAAAAAGATTTAAAGCAGTTATAAAATAAAACAATAAAATTGGGGTTTTAAAAAATAAGCTAACAAATCTGGAGGAAAGAAGGGGAGATAAATAAGATGAAACCAAGAGAGTGATTAGTTGACAAAGCACATTCTACCAGGAAATTGTCTAGATCCTGACGATAGGAAATAGATACATCATTAAGATTTCTGGAAGATCTTGAAGACACACACTGATGGTTGGTCAACTATCTCAAAGTGTCCGCACAATAAGACCAAGGCACTTACTCAGTGGAGTAAAACACTCTTCTCAATATTGACTCTATAGAAATATTTTTGTCATTTTTTTATGAAAGAGAAAGTATGGTGTGATGTGTTCACCTATGTTTTCCACAACATTCTTTTGGTGAATGCAAAAGTGTGTGTCAGCTATCTATTTTTTGTAATGACCCTCAAAGTGGATTAGAGGCAGCTTGTCATAGAATAAATTATTAGGGGGGAAAAAAAGTAAAGCAGAATTTACAGAATGGTAAAACAAAAACAACAGTGCAAGTATGGAATTTTTTCTCATAGTCTCACTTTGATTCATGAAAAGAATAAGGTACTTAGAGAAATTTATCTATCTCGTCACCACCTGACCTCAACATGTCTTATAGTGTAACATACAATGTTGTACAGACAGATAATATCTAATGTCAAAGTAGGGAAGTAATGAGAACAATTTTGCCTTATCTGTTTATTCTAAAGCATACTCATTTTGAAAAATATAAAACAGTAAGACCTTTATAAAATAAAAAATTAAATATCTCTGCCTCTTATTTTCATATTCCAGAATTAACCCTCTGAACTATTTTTTATATCTTTTAAAAGCATATTCTAAAAGTATAATCTATTTATCTCCATTTGGTTTAATCAAATCAAATAATACCATGACTTTTTGCTGTGTAATTTCCTTTTTTAGAAGCTGACAGTGTATTCTGTACATCTTCTGTGTCTTCCCTCCCTCTCCATGCCTTGTCTAAGCTATACAATTTACTAGCTGTGTGCTTGGGAAAGTTACTTATTCATTATGGATTTAATTTCTTCATTTGAAAAATGAGAATGGTAATGATATTTGATTTATAGGAAGACGTGTTATGATTATTAAATTAGATAATATGTATAAGGCTTTTATAACAATGGCTGGCAGTTTCGATCATTCAAAAATGTCCTTCTTATACAGTCAACAAGTTTTTCTGTTATACAGGCTATTCTATTTACTGATTAAATTGTGGAGATCTACTATGGTTTATATTTTATTTGATCAGTTTTACATTATTGGACAATGAAGTAATGGAGGCTAGTTTTTTGTGTGTGTAGTAAGAACACTTCACATGAAATCTGCCCTCTTAAGGAGTAAGACTAAGAGGGCAGATTTAATCTTACCCTGTGCCTCCAAGGCACAGCATTGCACCTGTAACTAATGATAACTGAGAACTTGTTCATCTTGGGTAACTGAGACTTAATACCCATGGAACAGCAGCTCCTGATTTCCTCCTCCTACACTCCAGCCCCTGGAAATCACCATCCTATTCTATTTCCATGAAGTGTGAACATTTTCCATGCCTCATATACATGAAATCAGGCAGTATTTGTCCTTCTGTGCCTGGCTTATTTTACTTAGCACAATGTCCTCCAGCTACATTCCTGCTGTCACACCCGTGGCAGGATTCCCTGCACTGTTACAAACTGAACAGCATTTGTCAGACATGAAAGTAGTGTAGGCTGACTTTCGAATTGGGATACCTCGTAAAGGCAATTTTAGTATTTGGAGAAGTAATAGCTGATTTGAAAGAATTGGGGAGCCAATTAGGAATTGACTTGGGAAGCAGAACGGGAGCAAGTCCAAAGACAAAGGAGAAGCCCCTTGCTAGAGGGATTGATTCTCCGGCTTCTTCCAGCTCAGTTGCCTAAATCTCAGCCCAATCACAGTTAACTCATGGGGGGAGGGGGAGTTGTATTTTTTCCTCAAAACCTCTATAGCTAATAAAGGTTCCAATTTTAATTTTATTACCCAGATGATATTTATGGAAGGAACAGAGAAATGCCATCTATGGACTCCATGAAGACTCAGCAGAGGGAAGCATGTCATTAAAATAAGCAAACAAAATTCCCACAGCTTCCTCTGAAGCAGTGATGGATCCTCCCTTTACTAATGAGCAATCAGACAAACGGCAGTGCAATTGGGGACAAAATTTAATTCAAGACATTACAGGGTTCTGCTAATTCCTTGCTTATTTTTCAGTGGTACTAATTTGACTTACACAAAACTAAACTGACTGATTTCAGATTGAATTTACTTGCCTTGAGCACAGAGTTTAAATTGTATGAGGTTGGAGAAAAACACACAGTGAAAAAAATACAATAACATGGTTGCGATAAATTCCTCTGGGCCTCTCTACATGCGCAGCACTCTCTAACATTCCTCAGTGCAATCAGGCAATTTAGTAAGCCACAAGTAACAATAAGTACCTGAGAAGATTAGAAATCTTTGCTGGTCAATTTTTCCGATGTTTCTCCAATTGTTTGTCACTCCTTATCTGTATGTTTCTCTTCTACAAGTGGTTCACAATTATTCTTACTCTAAAGAAGAAAAGCTTCATCCCCATCCAATTCCTCCTCCAATTGTTCCTTCTTTTCCTCTTTCACTCAGTGCCACAGTTCTTGAAATTTGTGCAGACTCCTGACTGCACCTGATACCTTGGACACCTCTAACTATTCCTATTCTTTCAACCTGGCTTTCAGGCCTGGCACGTTGCTGAAAATGTTGCCACAAAGATCAACTCTAAGCTCTGGGCATCACCAAGCTAATCTTAACCTTGACTTATTTAGGGAATTTGACGTAGTTAATATATTCTTTGTGAAACTCCTTCTCTTCTGATCGGTCTTTCTTGTCACTCATTTTCCCTCGTCACTCATTAAGGTTTTCCCATAACCACTTTATTTCTTTATGAACTCTTCTCCTTTTGGTTTTTGTTCATTCAATTACCATAAATATGGCTGAATTCAATTTCTGCATCTTTATTATTTAATTAAAATATTTATTTTTCAGGGTTGACTTTTCTTCTAAGTGTCAAACATTCTTTTCCATCTCAACCTAATTGTTACTATCAGCTCAAGTTTATGGAGTCCCCAGTCCAACTTACTGCTCCTCTAACACCTTGAATTATCCTTTTCTTTCCTTTACTCTGTTAACACAGTCATTTTCTTTTGGAAAAGGTGAAAATTGGATATTGATTTTTGACTCCAGAAACTGGTGCTTTGTATTTAATTAGTCAGCATAACCAGTTTTCCAAATCATTAGGTGAAGGTTAATAATGACCTATTGTCTATTATAGAACAAAGTAGGGGTTTTATTTGAGATGGAAGCATTCCTTGATGCAACATGGGCACCCAAGTTCTATATCCGGAAGGATGTTTTGAGACTATGAGATCAAGATTTTCTGGGGAACTAGTCTGCTGGGGGAAAGGTTGTGAAATCAGGCTACTAATTGCCCAGGATGATGTACAGAGCCTAGCTTCAGACTTGTCAGGAAATAGTGGGGGGCAGGAGCCCAGCAGGAAGGGTAAGAAGACAGGTGGTCACAGAAGGGGATGAGTAGGTGGATGGAGATAGTTGCTTGGTCCACAGGACTGAATTCAGCCCAGGCCTAGAGACTATTTCCTCACACTGTTAAGAGGACGGAACATCTAACTCGTTGCCAGGTCTTGCTCTTACCGGTTTAGGCTTTTTGGGATCTGAACCCACCAGAGGCTGGTCTCTAATATCTGTGGGGCAAAAAAGGCAGGAAGCAAAATTATGTCCACAAATCCATCCAACTGTGCCCTCACCACAAGCTCATGTTCAGGGCTATTCACTTGATTCTATCTTAGATTTTTATTTATCTTTAGGAACTAGACTTTTCCTTAAGGCCACACCCAGTTTGGTTTAGTTTTCTTCATGTATTCAGATTATTCTTCTCAAAGCATAGTTCATTTACATCAATTTTTTACTTAGAGTTCTCTAGTAACTAACCATTCATCTCTCCTTTTTACCAGCATTATTAGTCCAACCTTTCTTTTTATCTTTGTCACCAAATATTTCCTTACATTTCAGTTGGATTAAAATATTCATTCAAAAACATAAATAAATCTCAGTGTATCAGGGATTATGCTAGATTATAGAGATGTATTGATGGTAAAATAAAGTCTTAATCTTTGAGTAATACATAGTCTTATAGGGACAAAGACACATAAAAAAGATCACTATATGTTGTGACAAATGCCAGGTAGTGGTAAGAACAGAATGGCAGAAAGGGAATGAATGTTTTGATCCCTTGAAGTATACATATTTTTCTTCTTTATCTGACCTTTTGCTGATACTATTTCCTACTGGAGCCTAACCCTCTTCTCTAATCTGTTTTTCTAAATCCTAATTTCTTTCTCTACTATTTTTTGAAAATTAGATGTCATGGTATATATGTACCACAATTTATTAATCCATTCATGGGTCAATGGGCACTTGGACTTTCTTCCATGACTTGGCTATTATGAACTGAACTGCAATGAATAATCTGGTGCAAATATCTTTTTTGCAAAGTGATTTTTGGTCTTTTGGATATATTCCTAGTAAAGGAATTGCAGGATCTAATGGCAGATCTATTTTTAGATCCCTGAGTGTTCTCCAAACTTCTTTCCAAAAGGAACAATTAGCTTGCATTCCCACCAGCAGCGCAGAAGTGTTCCCTTTTCTCCACATCCACACCACCATCTATAGTTTTGGGATCTTTTTATGTGGGCTACTCTTACTGGAGTTAGATGGTATCTCAAAGTGGTTTGATTTGCATTTCTCTGATTAAAGATGATGAGCATTTTTTCATATGCCTGTAGACCATACACCTGTCTTCTTCAGAGAAGCTTCTGTTCAAGTCTCTTGCCCATAGTGAAATGGGATCACTTGTTTTTTCTTATTAATAAGTTTGAGTTCTCTGTGGATTCTGGTTATCAAACCTTTGTCAGAAACATAACCTACAAATATCCTCTCCCATTCTGAGTGCTATCTGCCTGCTTTACTTACTGTGTTCTTGGCAGTGCAGAAGCTTTTTAGTTTAGTCAGATCCCAGTAATGTATTTTTGGTATTGCTTCAATTACCCTGGGGGTCCTCCTCATAAAGTTTTCTCCCAGGTCAATTTCTGTGTTTCCCCTGCACTCTCTCAAAGAATCTTTATGGTTTCATGTCTTAAGTTTAAGCCTTTTATCCAGTGAGAGTCAATTTTTGTTAGAGGTGAAAAGTGTGGGTCCAGTTTCAGTTGATAGAGGGAGGGTAAACGGTGGGACCACACCTATGGAGCATATTGCAAGGGTACAAGTTAAATCTATGAAGTATAGAACATAAATGTCTTAACATAATGATCAAGTAAATAAGGTGAAAGCTATATTAATTAGTTTGATGTAAGGACTCCAAATTGTATTAAAAAAAGACATTGTACCCCACAAAAGCATAAATATATTCATGATCTATGTGTATATGACTTAATTTAAAAAAAAAGAAAGAAAAAAGAAAATTAGATGTCAGTATTTCCATGAAACTTTCTTGATTTCTCAGACCCTGAAAGAAACATTTCCATACCACTTTGGACAATTTTTGTGAATTATTTTGTGTCTGATGGTTGTTTTTCATATTCTTGGCTTATCTCTATCCCAAACTTTGTGGTCCTTAAAACAGGCTTTAAATCAAATTGCTTTTATTTTAATCCCTAGCAGCTCTACCACTTTTTTTTGTTTCTTTTGTTTTGTTTTGCTATTCAAAAGTATTCGTATTTCAAATTCCTTAAAATAATTATTGGTATGGTTGCTCAAGATAAGAAGGGATTATTTTGCTTTTTAATCAGATAAAATGAATAAAACTATTGGAGAAATCAAATACAATTAACACCGAAAATTCATGTCTAAGTTTCCAGAACAAAGGAAAAGAAAAAAACTATTTGAAGTAGAATTTCTTAATAGTGTAGTAAGACTAAATTACTCTGCCAGGAAAATAAAATAAATCATTGTTTGATATATAACATACTAAAACTCTCTTACTATAATCTAGCAGATTAATTCTGAGAAATAGGTTGCTAGAATTTATTAGGTATAAATTTCATGTTAGCATTTCTTTGGGGATATTTGGAAAGACTTCAGAAGGTTTTATATACTTGAGAATTCTTCTTATGTTGGGATTACATTTTTTAAAAATAAAATCCACTATAATACAAATGAGAAAAAAAAAGTTAAGTGTTCTTTAATTATCTACATTCACAGATATTTATTATAAAGTTTAGATATTTGATGCCAATGGTATGTGTTTTTATTACTTGGTTCCTGGGGGCAATATCACAAGAATAGAATTTTTATTGTAAAGAAACAGAAATGAAAAATAGCTAGTAGAGAATTGAAAAGCCATGCACAAACACACCTAATGCATTGTTCCTATATAACTCAACACTTACGCATCAACTCTTACAAGACTGTCCTCTACCACTTGTCACATACACGGAATAAATGTTCGAATTCCAAATCTATTTCCTGAGATTATACTCCCTTTATTCACAACCTTCATCCAAAATCTGATGAAGAAATGCGAGCTCTGAATGGTAGTTATTTTAAATTTACTCTGATAAAGCTTGTTCTCATGCTGCTTTTAAAAGTGTGTGTCACCTATTTAATCCATTAAACTTTTGATTCCTTTCAAAGCTGATGTTGGCTGAAAGATTAAATCAGATCATAACAGTTTTAACCCTGACGTTGACTAATAAGATTCAGTAGTACCTAATCAAATTTGTTACATTCTAGAGGAAGGATGTGTTTGAATATGGTATAATTTCACTCTAGTCTTTTAATCTGCAATTTCATTTTCTTGAGCCACCACAAAATGTTTGTAAATAGCAGCTGGCAAAGCATATGGGCATGGTTTCTAATGTGAGAAAACAAGATGGCTTCCTGGGAAGGGCCATCAGTTGTGGCTTGACTCTCTTGTCAGCACCAAAGCAAACAGGAGCCAACAAAATGAAAGGCTGTATCCAACTATGAATTGTTGTTACAGTCATTGTAAAATAGCTCATTGTTCCCCAAGCGAGATGTAAAGTGCTCAAATTGACTGGATGTGTTGCTTATTGGAACTCAGAAAAGAGCCTAAAATTCAAGCTATTTCCTTGTGCAAAGGGCTAACAGCATTACTCATTTTCGGAGGCAAATATCCTTAACATTCTTGGTAATTTGCAAAATGTGAAGGGTGTACTTTCAAGCTTTGGGATACATAACTGTGGTTTTGAATTCTCTCTCTGTTACTTAGGTGTATAACCTTGGACAATTTTTTAAATCCCTCCAATTTCCAGCTTCCTTATCTTTTAAAATCATAAATGTTGGTCTTATCGGTGGTGGTGTAAAGATTAAATGAAATGATGTAATTAAAACCTGTGTTAGACTGTGTGAGAAAAAGACCCAAAGGAAAGGGCCAGAGAAAGTGACAGAAGCCAGGAGATTATATTAGCCCTCTTATGTGATCTCAAAGAACCCTGTGCATAATCTAATTCCCACACCAACGGTAACATACTTTTTGGTGCACGTATTCTTTTTCTTTCTCTGTCAACAGTGAGCATGGTAAAGAAAGAGACTGTTTTTTAAATTTCAGAATTTGTCACAGTGTTTGACTCATAGTCTTGATTAAAAGTTTGCTTATGAAATGAATAATGCAATGGTCTCAGAGATGTTGTGAATTGAGAATGATTTTGTCCCTAAAGTCGGCTGATGCATGGAACACCTAATTCAAGGGTATGATACAAACTATGGATCTCCAGGGCTCTTCCACAAACCCCTCAATTATAAAAATATCTGCAGATGGGATCTATAAATCTATAATTTTAATAAGCTCCCAGGCTGTTCTAACGTGTAGTCAGGATTTTGTTTTGTTTTGTTTTTTGGCAATTCTTTATGATTTAACAAAAGTTTGGTATTAGAACACTGAAGGTCAGCTAGCCAGGTCCTATACAGAGGATAAAGAAATGTGCAAGCAATCAAGAAAGGGGATTCTGTGCAATCCAGGTGCGTGTGTGAGGGGCAGAGAGAACATGAGAGAGATAGTGGATTTTCTACCCAAATTTACCTGATTATTAGAATCAGGACAGGAAATCAGAAGAAAAAAATATGAAAGGACTAGAGTTGGAATTGGCAGTGTTGGAATTGTACTTCCACGTATAAGTTAATTTTTCTTACCTCCATTTACTCATTTACAAGATAAAGAAAATATTGCTACCTTGTAAGTGTCTGCGAAGCATGAATGAGTTAACCTATGCAAAACACAATGCTTGGATTAAATATATGCTCTATTTATAGTCAAAATTTATGTTCAGTTTTCTGGTCGTCATCATCACCATCATCACCATCGTCATCTTTTAAGGTCCAAATACACTCTATTTTCTCCATGAATTTACAGCTGACTTTGATGATTTCTAAATACCTCGTTTTGAACCATAGCATATAAATTATGACACAATTTTAGAATTAATTCTATATTTTGATGGTATAGTGATGTTTTGGGAAATGATTATTTTTTCCTTTTCTTGTTAGTTTTCTCTTCTGAAGCAAAACATATGATGACCAATAGGTTGTAGCAACTACATCTGTCTTGGGCTGAATATACAGTTGATCCACAAGTATCTGTGATATGGACAGTTCTGTTCTACAGAGCAATGCCAATCATAGCCCACTAGAACATTCTTGCACATCATCAGCAGGAACAAAAAGTGAAGTAATCCTTGTCACTTTGTAGCGTGTACTTCCAAAATTAATTCCAACCACTGAAACATGGTTTTCAAAATAGGTTATACACATGTTGTTGAGGTCAGAATTCTAAACGCTGGTCAAATTTCTACATGTCTCAAGAGAACTCTGTGTGGGGACTTTGGATTGTGCAAGTAGGAGACAAACTAGAAATGTATCCACTTAGCTCCACTTAACCCTGAACTGGCTGGCACCCAAACACAGCTCAAGACAGTTTGATTATTGTATTGTTTTCTGAGTCATTTTGTATCAAAGAGAGTTCAAATGACTTAATATCAACCGTCAGCTCTGAAACAAGTCAAGGTTTTTCTAATATAAGAGAGTTAAGGGTTACTAATATACATGTATCTATATGGACATACAGTCATGCATATATGTGATATTGAAATTAAAAATGACTTTATTCCATGAGTTAATTCTGTATGGTTTACATGGTTTAGTACAGAAAAAAGGAATTAAAGAATTACCTAACTGTGGTTTTGTGTTTGATCAGAAAATTTGGAAAATGGGTGGGATGTAAGTGATTCTTTACATTTGTTTATATTCTTTCTATTAGTAATACAGAATTTATTAAACATTATACTAATGTTATATGTATTTTTAATGGGATAAAACCAAAATTCATTTTAGTTTCCAGAATTCATCTGTCTATGAACATTTTAAGATCCCTCCAGTTATCTGATTTATTTTATTAGTCCTTAGAAAGATTATTTATGTATTCATATTTGTACTTTTTTGACTTTATCTGACCATTGTGTACTGTTACTAATTAAAGTACACTCATTAATGTGTACATTATACTATGATATCCTGAAGTCAGGTTATGTCTATCCTAATTGCTGAAATGGAAAGGCTAACTAGGCATGGTGGCTTAGTCCTATATTTCTAGCACTCTGGGAAACCAAGGCAGGTGGATTGCTTGAGCTCAGGAGTTTGAGACCAGCCTGAGCAAAAGCAAGACTTGTCTCTAATGAAAAATAGAAAAAACTCATTGAATATAATTATAATATTTCTTCTGTACTTTCTTTTCTCTAGAGTTAATATAAATTTTTCTTTTTTTAAGTTTATCCTTAAGTTCATTACCCTTCCTTGATCATTTCTGGCACTCTTCCTATGAACCCCCCTCAGTTTTCCCACATTTGGGGGGACTGACGATAACTTTAATGAGGCTCAGGTTACAATATGCCAGAAAATTCCATAGCCTTTAAGTTATTTTTTCTATTAACATATTTTTTTTTTTAGTAGTGGCACTGCATTGACTAAGATAAACATGCCCAAACATGTCCATATTTGAAGCCAATAGCTGTGTGAGTCCGTTTCTTTAAGCAAACTCAACTGAAAAATGAAATGGAAAAAGGTGGCTTTGTGCCTCTCTCTGTACCTCTCTGCCTTGACTCATCCCTGAAGTTAGTGTTTCCTGCCACAGCAGAAATCTTCCATTAGACTGTCATTAGAATTTATTTTAACAGCTGCTAAATGCAAACGTGCTGATGAGAAATAAGAATTAGAACTGTCCTCTGTAAGAAAGGTATCACATCCAGCTAGCTTTTCAATGCTGAAATGGGCAATATGCTTGTTGTACTTTTAGGGTATAATAACTCAAAAATAATTGGCCTTCACTTGAAAAATGTTAGCAAAGCTATCTACTTTTATTGATTTGTTTTACCAAGTAGTCTATGTCATTTGAAAATCATGAACACATTCTGTGTAGACCATTTTCCATAGATGATGAAATATCACACTGCAATTTCACTCAGCAGGAAATTTACCCAGTAGATTATACACACAGGCAAATCAAGCTATCTGGATTTGATTGGAGTAAAGACTGCTATTAAAATATATATGTTTATTTGTTGTCAGCCAAGGAGGCCAATAAATAAATAAATTATAATAAATAAAAATCTGAGTGTTAAAGTTACCTTTTCTCAGTGCTCTCATTTGTACTTTTCCTTTTGCCCTCATAAGAGATTAAAATACTGAATTATATATAAAATAATCAACTTTGCATATCTGTTTGTAGTCCCTTTATATATAAATAAATTAAAATACTGATTAAATAAAATAAATATATTTAACATTATATATCAATATATATAATAAATTAAAATACTGATTAAAATACTGAGTTATGTATAAAATAATCAACTTTGCATATCTATTTATAGTCCCTTTAAATATATAGTCCCTTTATAACTCTAGTAGCAATGGAAATTCAGAAACACTCAAAGATGATTACTTTATTGAAAGTAGGAATCATTGAATAGATACACATGTGATTCTAATTAATGGAAACCACCTAGTAGAATAGTTGATATAGAGAAAGCAACTGATGTTGTTTTAATGAGAGAACACAAAATAGAATAAAAGAATTAAGCAGGAACTAGTTGAGGTGAAAGAAAATAAGTTACATCAACTGGTGGCATCCATTTTGTGAGTAGGACATGAAAGATGGGGTTAGAAATGCCTTACAGTCACAGAAATATACATGGGAAACTTCCAGCCTTATGTTCCACTTAGAAAGAGGAATGTTTAGATTACCTTATGCTTTCCAAGATAACACTTCTATTTAATTTCTAATATCTTTTCTTTGAGTTGCATAATTCAAATAAATAGCACACAACCTCCTTCCCTACCTTATCCAGAGCATTCCATCTGTCCAACATTTTTATTAATACCAAAGTCTCTATTAATTTTTTAACTCACCAAAATTATGATAGTAATATCCAGAAACTACCCATTCTCCTCATCTAATGTACATTGCATGAATTCAGCAGAGAATCTTCAAAATATACCCAACAGAATAAAATCTTGTGTCAGGTGATTTTTTAATCAAAATTATGACCAAACAAGTATCTTGGATTAAATCTAGAATTCATACTCACCAAAAGAAAAAATGCATTTTAATGAATGTCCAGTTAGTAAATATTTGTTATAAGGACGCCTCTCTAATGTTGCCTGAGTGTCATATGAAGAAAAATAGACAACTGAGTCTCAGGGCAAGGACATTTTTTAAAGTGGGACATACAAGTAAAGTCAAACCAAATACCATTGGCTGAAAAGAGGTGGGCCACGTGTGACTGGGAATTCTTATAACACCATAAAGCAACTCTTTGCTCATCAAGCAAAACATAAGAGATCTGAATTGACTGAAGAGATTTTTACTTGACTTGGACATGGAGCTCAAGTTAAAAGTTATGTATTTATTGATTTGTTTATCCTGAATCCTTGCTATGGTGCCCCTCACATAAGAAAAGCTGAGTAAAGGCTTTCTGAGTACTTTATGCAATGAACATCTTTTGAGACCACATTATAATGTTCTGTAAAATTTCTTAATTCCTTCACATTTGAAAGAGCATGAATTCAAAAAACTTAATTTGAACTTCAGTTCTGCCATTGCTTAAATGTCTGACATTGACCGAGTTATTTAAACTCAATAAACCTCAGCCTTATCATCTCTAATATGAGATCAATGATACCTACTTCATAAAACTATTGTTGAGATTAAGTGAGTAAATAGATGTTAAAAAAACAAAATAATATGTGAAGGAAATATGACGTGGTGGAAATTACATGAACCTTATGATTAGACAGACCTACATTTACACTCTGGCCAGTGAGAACTTGGGCATTACTCATTTTCAAGTCTTTATTCCCATTATTATATAACTATACTTCCATGTCCTTTTTTGCCCTAAGAGTTGGCAGTGTTTTTTGTAGAGGCTGGAGTGAGATTCCTTGTCCCTTGGTGTTAGGTTTTCCTACAGGAACTACTTTAACCAAGAAAGTTTTAGCAGAAATGTTGAGACCTTGAGAAGCAGCCTCTCTCTTGCATTTGCATAAGGAGGCCATGCCCAAGATATTTGGCTGTTCCAAAGTTAATGAGGAAGCGTGTAGAGTAAACTTGAACCCCATCTGCAAATTGGGGCCAAGCAGATAATCATAGCTGAGCTATAGCCTATCTTTAGACCAAGAAGTGATAAATGAATGCTAGTTGTCATTTCCTGGGGAGAACTTCTGTGTCCTTTGTTCCCAGGTGCTGTCTAGCTCTAGTTACTATAGTCCCACTCAATTACCTTGAATACAGAATTTATTTTTTTCCAAAGTTCAAATGGTTTTATATTTAATTTCTACTCATGCTTAAAAGTAGTAGCTATAATATTTTCTCTATTCATTTATGGAAATCCATGGATGGAGAAGATAAATGTCCCTTAATATTAGATTAGGTGCCTTGTTTTAATTTTGTTTTATATATATATTTCCATATAGCTTGGCATATTTTACTATATTTACTTATAAATTTACTATATTTACTTATAAATATGGAATACAAATTGACTTATTTTACAGCTCTCTGTGGTAGCATAAAATAATAAAATTTACTTGCAACAGGCATAATCTTCCTCTTAAGTCATGCCAGATAATATAAAGCAATATAAAAGTTTCAGGAAATTCTGGACACTAAAAAGATCCTGCATATTGGTTTAGTCATGTTGCTGAAATATGGGGGTAGAGATGACGGGGAGAGCGTGCCATCTACTGCAGAGTTTGCGTGCAAGCTCTAAGTTTAGAATAGCAGCTTCGTCTATATGTCTTATCTGGTTGAAATAAGCTACAGTAAACAGAAATACTCCCCAAAGAGGGTTAAAGCGTGTGAATGCTTATTTCTCTTTTATGCTATGACCTCTGTTGCTTCCTCTTTAAAATAAGAATCAAATAAGAATAAGAATCAAAATACTCTTTATGTAGAGTTATGACGTTTATAGTGAGTGAGTAGCCCAGGAAGAGAGGACAGCTCTGATCCTCATGGTCCCTGGTGTAAGCAAGTTCCTTCCCTGACTTAACCCTATCATCAAACAGGGCATGGTCATCATATCTACAGATACAACTAAGTGACTGACATGTCTGCGTTTTAGTGAGTGGAAGAGAGAAGAGAAACCAGAGGTGTCCCTACAATTCTAAAGCTCTAGCTAGGAAGTGACATGTGTCTCTTCTGTTCACTTATCACTTTTGAGAACTCAGCCATGTGACCATACCGAACCGCAAGAAGCCTGTGAATTGTCATATCTAGCTAGGTAGTCAAGTTCTCAGCTACAATTCTATTGCTATGGAACTCTTTAACACCTTTGTTATGGTCTGAATATTTGTGACCACTCCCAAATTCATATTTTTGAAATTCTAATCCCAAAGTGATGGTATTAGGACATAGGGCTTTTAAAAATGTGATTAAGCTATGCAAGCACCAGTACATGAATATAGTAAGCAAAATATGATAGGAGCTTGTTTGCCTTTTCCGTCACATGAGACAACAGCAAGATGCCCTGTATAAACCCAGAAGTGGCCCTTACTGGACACTGGACCTGCCAGTGCCTTCGTATTGAACTTCCCAGCTTCCAGAATTGTGAGAAATAAATTTTTATCGTTTATGTGTGACTTATATAGTGACATTTTGTTATAACTGCCCAAATGGACAGAAAAAAACACACAATGTGTTGGAATAAAAAGAGCTAGTTTCACCCCTTCTCCACCTACAGCAAACCTCCCTTTCACTTTGGTGCTTTTGCAATGTCTCTGTAGCTTCTAACCTCTAGTGTAGATTTTTGGAGGTTCAGGTACACGTTTCCCATTTCTATTCTCTATTTTTTAGCAATGTGACATTGGACAAGTTAGCTTTGAGTCTCAGTTGCCTCATCCTTAAAATGAGGGTAAAAATACTCATCTTGTACAGTTATAAAATGTAATAAAACATCTGTACAAACATGTGAAAGAGTGGCGGGCACAGCCTATGTGCTGGGTCAGTACATGTACATCCTGTTGTAATTGAAGTCCCTGTGTACTTTGGGAAAGTTTCAGTAGCAGTATGTGCTCACTGATCGGTAGGCACTACTGATACTGTTATTGTCGGCTTCAGACCCATTTGCTGTGAGGTATAATGGATCTGATCAAAAGTAACTTTCTTGGATCATTGCCCGTCCTTGGACCCTCATTTCTGCCAGTGCTACTCTTCCCTACTCTCCCGAAACCTCTCTCCAATAAAACTAAAGATATCCAGAGCAAGCAGTATAATTATCTAATGAGTGTTCAGTTGGGTTTGCTGTGAATCTCTTTTTGCAAAAGTTCCAACAACTTGACTTGGTCATCCCCTGCCCATTCCAGGGAATTCTGTGGTCAGAGACATCCCAAAGCAGGCTGTGCTGACAGTACAATGGACCTGTATAGATTTAGCTCCAAATAGGTTTTCTGTTTTTTCTATTTTCTACTGAGGTGAGTTGCATTTCATCCAGGTGGCTTAGAGTACTGCCTTCCTCCATGTGGAAAAACCCAACCTTAGGTTTACAAAAAAGGTTCTTTGGTGTATATGATTTCACAGTCTCTCATTGGAGGACTTAACTTTGCTTTTTCTTCCTGAGTGGAGTAAACATATTCAAGCCTACCACTTTCTTCACCTCACGGACTTATCACAACCACACTGTACAATATGGTAGCCATTAGTCACAGGCGGTTATTATTGACTTCTTTAATTGTGGTTAATCTTATCTGAGATCTACTGAAATTTTAAATGTGCTTCAAATCTCAAAGACTTACTTTTTTTTTCAAAGACTTACTTTGTATAGAAGAAATTTTAAATATCACTTAATTTTTATACTGATTATATCAAAATATTTTGGATATATTAAGTTAAAAACATTAATTTGTTTACTTTTTTAAGGCTTCTAATCAACCGACAAGTTTCCTGAGGGCCAGTACAGGTCTATAAATCTATAGTTTATTCTTTTTATTCATTTGCTTAGATTTTAGAATATTATATGGTACAAACATTTCTGTAAATTGCTTTTTACAGTTTGAGACAAAGTTCTAAGTGTGTCCATTACCCAGATATTTTTGCTTTTGTTAAATATGTCCTCTAGGGAACTTAAAATTATGGATGAGGTTTACATTATATTTCTGTTGGATGACCCTGTGGTAGATTCCATGGACCTGAGCAATGTAGGGATATAAATTTAAACGCATTTTATCCTCCAGTAAAATTGAGGACAGTTCCAAGAAGTAAGGAGGCATTTACTTGATAGAAGGGTGTAGGAAAAATGTA
>NW_003852458.1:7648327-7656977 GCF_000181295.1 Otolemur garnettii | reverse complement strand
TCTGTCTTTTGAGGACTAATCAATAAATAAAGTGATTAATGGTTCCAGGCTCTAATTAATGCCTTAGAGCAGATCTAGCAGCTGCCATGTGTCAGCTCGTGCCACCATATGGCCAGCAACCTGTCTGTTTTTCAAAGGGTGTTTATCTCCTTGTTTTACTCTTTCGCATTTTCCAGGTTGAAGCTTGTCTCATACATGTCAGCAAATTTAGCCTCCTCTAAAATTAAGAGATCTCTAGAAATTATTCCTTCCCATGCATTTTTTCAGAGACTTTTTAAATCGTCTTCTATTTGTATCAATTTCCTAATCATTAAATGTGAAATTACCCATAGAGATATTGTTATTATCTCATGATACTTTAGTGTGGACCCAATTAATCGGACATTTTCCTTCTGTAGTTTAAAGGCATGGGGGTTTGAGTTGGGAAGGAGGTTGATTTGAAAGTGCCAAGCCTTGTTTAATGTGCTCCTGGGGGCATCTATCAATATGGGAGATTGGACTTTCTGGAGAATAGTAAAGGATAATGGAGTGCTTCGATGGAGAAACACAAATGTTACAAGATAGGGAGAAAGAGAATTTCAAACAAAATGTATCTGCTTCTTAGCTTAACTGGGACAGGCCCTCTACTGCTGTGTGGCTTCAAAGAAAACCTCAAAGCTGAAACTTGTAATTAGTTAGATGTGTTTGGGTCTTGCCTATCTCTATAAATTCAGGCGCTCTCTCTGGGTAATAAGAGTAGTGGCGATCTTAATCTAGGAGGGTGGACTATTCATAACTGAAGATGTTCTCCTGTACTCACAAACCCACCCACTCACAAAACCAGGTTGGAAATGCAACAGTAATATAGACACTTTACTATTTTCACATATATTATGTCAGAATGAGGAGAATAAAAGTAAGAGTTAATAACCATAATTAAATATAAGGAAATATAAGGAGAGTGAACAGGAAAGAATAAGGGAATAGATAGGGAAAGGGGTGGCAAGTAGCTAAAAAATAAGAAACCCAGATAACAGGTGTTGCCTGTGGTTCAAAGAAGTAGGGCACTGGGGCCCATATGCTGGAGATAACGGGTTCAAACCCAGCCCTGGCCAAAAACTGGAAAAAAAGAAACACAGACAATGTCTGTTAGCTGAGCAAACTTGGTACCTTATCAGTGATCTATTCAACTGATGACTAATATTTTCTGTAAATGCTCCTAATCATCTTGAAGAGATGCAGCAGATGAGAGAGGGAGAATTTATAGTCTAGACTCCAAAATTAGTTAAGAATATTTGTAAAAGAAAAAAAAAAAAGTAGTACAAAACCTTTAGAAATAAACAGCTGTTCAGGCTGCTATTACTAATTTCATGTGAACTGTGACCTAAAAGTACACTTCAAGTCTTGCAAGCTTTGGAACACTGGTGAAAGTCCACAGTGTTTCGCATGTGTCTTTGACCATGGGGAAGCAGAACCTGACAATCCATGGGCTGTCAGCTCATTCAGTATTCAGGACTTGGAGGGTGGAGAGGAAATGGGCAACCGATTTGAGCATCCCAGCCAAGGGATCTGCTATGCAAAGCTCAGAATAGTCCAAACTGACCTCCCTGACACAGCAGTCACGTAACTTGTGCTAATTTGCTCGTGAGGACAGAGTAAACACTGCTGCAGGTCTTCCCACTCTGTCGCCAGAAAGCTGACATCAAAGGGGGAAAAAAAAACAGCCACCCATCCTCTAAAGGGTTGGCACCACTTAGTTCCTCGGGAGCTGCTCTCATGTAGATTTGATGCCTTCCTTTTCCTAGTTTGTGGTGGTTATATCAAACCCAGGATGATTTCAACCTCAGTAATGAAGCTCTTTTCTCTTCTCTAGAAGAGACTATGTTTCCATATTCGTTGCTGAGCTGTGCAGGGTCTCTATCCAAGCACCCTTGACAAGCAGAATTGTGGTAGTCAGAGCAATAGGTTTCATGAGACTCTTCAGATCTGTTGTGACCCTCTCTATGGTGTGGGCCTCCATGATGTGAGAAAAGAAAACAAAAACTACAAAAACACATGCTTTTGGCCCCAAATCTCCCCCGAATATAGGCATTCTAACTGGGCTTGCGTTTCTTCACCTTAACGTGAGGTGATGCTGCTGGGTTGTTTCCAAGCCTGTTTAGGTTTGGGTAACTTGCAGTAACGAGCCCATAGACTTTCTTTTTTACAAATACTAAGCGTATGCACCTTTCCTCTAACGCTGCTAGCAGGTGAGGGGTCTTCAACATAAGATAATATGACAGATTTTGACGAGCTTTGGACTAGACTCTTGCAACATATCAGTAATTCTATTACAAGAAAACCTTCCAGTGTGTAGGCTTGTTGATACTAAAAACTGGATGGATATTGTGGGTGGTTCATGGAAAAGGTGGGGGTGTGCAAAAGCTGTGAATGCGGAGATGAGCTAGCAAAACAGTGGCTTCTCCATCACTGCCGGAAGGTGTCGGGGCCCAAGGTGTGCGGCAGTGACACAGGATGCTCCCTCAGGAATATGGAAATGCCAGGTCATTAAGAATCCTGGAAATCGAAGATCCAGTCCAGGAGACGAACTGCCCTTCACGCTGGTGGGCAAGTGTCAGAGGCTGGCAGGGCTGATAGGGTGGAGATGAGTCATAACCATTTCTTCTTCAGTTAGAATCTCTCAGAGAAAAGCTCTCAGCACAAGCCAAGTTGCTTAGGGACAGACTTGAAAGGTTTATGATGAGTTTCACTATAGTAAGATGCCACGAGTTCCTTTGGTGTCACACACTGTTATGTCCTTATAAATGTCTTGATTAAGTCATGTCTACATGAAAACTCTTAAAACCTACATAGAGGAGTTAAACAAGCCAAGAGTCTTACTTTTATTTAATCTTCTTTTATTTTCTGTTCACTTGGGGAGTATCATTTTACAAATAGGCTGTATTTGGGTTTAGTTAGGTGTGTTCAATCTTATGTTATGCAGGTTAGGGAAAACACACAAAAATAAACTGAGTAGGAATTTTCTAGGGTTATTTCACCATCTATCCACCATCATACTTCTAGTGTTGTTTTTGCTTACAACTATGCTCATTATAATGATTTTGAGACATATGGAATATAATGTAAAAATCGTATTACCAATTAGTTTCAGGACTATAGGCCACTGCTATTGCTATCTGAATCTACTTTTTTTCTAGTTGTTTTCTTTGGCTTTGTAAATGAGAGAAAATATCACTAGCAAATATTTTCATTTTTAAAATAGGCATGATTCTTTCTGCCCCTTATCAAAGAGAGCTGTAACAAGCCAGCACTGATTCTTAGCAGATTTGGAGTAGACCAAACATGCCTAGGATGTTCATGTGTTCAGCTGTTCCCTCTCCACCTCCCCACTCCAAGTGCCTTGCATCACAGGCATCTGACCCCCTTCCACACTTCATTGTACTGGTTATGGTACTTCCCTTTGGCCTGTTGTTCCTTGATAGATATTCCCTTATCCCAACCTTAGGTAGCATGCAAAGGTCTTATAATTAAGTTTGCAAATTCATCATAGAAAAAGTGTCTCATTGCTGAATATCACTATCATCACTTTCAAAGTACTCAATTCCTTGACCAGCTGGTGACTACAGTGATACTTAACCATGAAGTAATATGACACATTTTCTAGGATGACTCTGTGAACTTAAATGTCCAACTTTGGTATACCTATTCAAATGGGAATTTTTAGAAAACCAGAGCATTTTCAGAGCTTACACATATGATCCATTGATGTGTATTAATAGGTCCCCAGATCCTACCACATTATAAAATGCTCACAATATAACTTTGTGCTTCTAATCCTTTTAAGGTTAATAAGGCATTAACTTATAATTTGCTTATAAAGAGCTGAGAACTTGCCTAAAACTTGTGGACCAGGAGATACCAGAAGAAAAAAAATGTCCCCAAATTTCAAGGGGAGAGATCTGGGGACAGATGTCAAGCAAGTGCAAGCCCTACCAAGACAAGTTCTAGAATCAATGTTAACAGGAAATAGGGTATGTTCCATGATGACCAGAGAGCCAGGTGTTGGTGTGGATATACCCAGGAATAGGAACAAGTAAGGAAATAGTGTCCAGAGGAGAAAATCCATCTTTCATTTACTTATAGTCATATATATTTTATATAGTTCCTTGGCCCTTTTTGCCTTAGGGACTTAGGTAGAAATTTGGTAATTACTCATTATCAATCTCTCCAATTATAGTAATTTTGTAAGCAGGGTTTCTAGAACATTATTTTTACCCAAGTAATGCTGGGAAAGTTTAGAATGAATGAGTAAACACTTTTTATATGTATATGGTTACTAGAAAGATAAAAGTGTAAAGAATATGCTTTAATACACATGTATTGATGATAGTTGAACTGACATTTTTTATGGGTAAATGAAAAGTTATTCTGAGAACAGATTGGACGGAGAAAATTATTGCTTACTACTCTTTTTTTTTTCTTAATTTCAAGGTCATCTTTGTCTTGTTCTCCTCCTCAATCTCTTTAGCTTTTAATTAATTTATTTTTCTCTGTGGCCTTTTACTTTTTCTTGGCCCTTGATATTTTTTCTTGGCATTTCTCTACAACCTTCACCTTCTCCAGAGAATGAGTATGAGAGGTTCTAATAACATCAAACAACATACAATGCAATCTGTCCTTTGCAATTCTAGACTTCTCACATGTGGGGGGAAAAAAGAGCTATAAATTGATGATGTTAGTGATGTTGGTGTTTTTAATAATCACTGCACCTTAATGATCTAGGCATTGATATAGGACACAAAAATTGCATATTGATTATGAAACATTAGGAACATAAATAACCAAAGAAAGGTGATATCTTAGCTTGGATTCTTTAGAAGATAGATCCTGAACCAAAGACTTAAAAGCAAATATTTTATTGGGAAGTGAAACACAAAGAGATGGGAAGTAGGGAAGGTGGGAGAGCCATAACAGAGATGCATTATGAAATGGGCCACTACTATAGATGACCAGTTGTTTGAGTTTTCAAGTCTGCCTAACAAGGCATGAGAAATGCATGTACAGACTACTGATAAATGAGAAAAAAAGGGAAAACAAATCCATTGGCTTTCCTTACTCATTAATTATAGATTTACCTCATTGGATATTTTTTCAGAATTTTCTTTCTATTTTTTTTTTTGAGACAGAGTCTCAGTTTGTTGCCCTCAGTAGAGTGTTGTGGCTGTCATAGCTCACAGCAACCCCAATTTCTTGGGCTTAAGCAATTCTCTTGCCTTAGCCTCCTAAATAACTGGGAATACAGGTGCCTATGACAATGTCCAGCTAATCTTTTTTTTTTTTTTTGCAGTTTTTGGCTGGGGCTGGGTTTGAACCCACCACCTCTGTCATATGGGGCCAGCGCCTTACTCCTTTGAGCCATAGGCACCACCCATGCCCAGCTATTTTTTAGAGGTGGAGTACAAGATTTGCTCAGGCTAGTCTCATACTCAGGCCTGTAATCCCAGCACTTGGGAGGCCAAGGCAGGTGGATTGCTTCAGTGCCACTGTACCCACCCTTTTCCAGCATTTTCAATTTGCCCAGTTGTACCAAGAAGGTTCCTAAAGGGTCCACTTATTATTAAAGAGGCTCCTAGAAAGAAAGTGAACATGTGTGATCCTAAAAAAGAGGTTCTGTCAGATTGAACCTCTGTGAAGTTGAGTGGCCAGAATGAGACATCTGAAGATAAAAGAAGCTGAAGTGGTACAAATGCAATGTGTAAAACAAAGGGGAAGGAATAAACTTAATAACAAACAAACAAAATTCATACACCAGAACAAACAAACAAACTGAAGCCAGGCATAGAAGACCAAGAAAAAAAGACAAAAATAACTGACTAGTTATGTGACCTTATACAATGCAATCTACCTCTGGCAATTTTAGACTTTTCAACTGTGAAAAAAAAGAAGTTGCTCTAATTCAGTTGGTCCTATTGTTGGCTGAACATTGAAATCATCTGGGGATCTTTAAAAATACTAATGTCCATGTCCTAAGCACAAATATTCTGATTTAATTTGTTTCTGGTGCAAACAGAACATTAGTATTTTTTTTAAACTCCTTAGGAAATCCTTATGTACAGGCAGGACTGAGAACCAATGGTGTAGAATCTCTAAGGGCTTATTCTGTTATGACATTCTATAATTCTATCTGCTATTTAAAAATGTCTAAGGAAAAATAATCTCCAGTCATATTTTTCAGCCAGATATTATTTATAAGAAGTTCCAACTTAGTGAACTTAATCTACCATCTGAAAACCATACATCAGTTCAGCAGATGATTATAGATTTCTTAATTTTAGACAAATTATAGGTTGAATTAATTACTTCAGTTGGCTTTTGATTAATATGTTTTTGTTTCTCCAGAATAAGTCTGTTGCAATTTCGATTGGCCATGCAGTCTAGTTCTTTGGAACATCTGCCTGGTAATCTTTCTTTTTGCCAAATTCTTTGGGATAAATTGCTAACTGGAAACTTCTTTTTCCTATTTTGCAATAATTGGACTGATATTCAGTCACTCTTCTCTAAAAATATGAAATATTAAGTAGACAAGTTTTAAAAATAACAAATATAGAAAACATAGAGATACAAAAAAGAATTCCCATATATCCATTACCTCTAGGAAAAAAGAATATTTTTATTACATCAAAATTCCCTGTGAATATACTCTTGCCATCCTAAACTCTTCCATTAATACTGCTCAAAAGTAGCCATCATCCTTTTGTGTTTATAATTCTTTTGTGTATATGTAGAGAGAAAGAAAGAGAAAGTTTGTCCTAGTTTATATATACATATACACACACATTTCAGGTTGATATGAGCGTATATATGATTTGGTTACATAAATTGTTTTTGGAAGGTTAAATTCCACATTATAGTTGTGTCTTTCACCCAGGAAGTGTGCCATATACCCATGCATTATTCCGGTTGAGTGGGAACTTACTCAATTTTTTCTCCCCCATTTGAATTTAATTTAGTTTTTCCTCTCATGTGATTGCTAATTCACTTGTTTGAAGTGGTACAAAGTACATGTGATGCTTGTGATGCTTACTTTTACATTCTTGTTATAACTTTTCATAAGAGAATATTCTCCAAATCTATTCAGGTTGTTGCAAAAGATACAAAATCTCCCTAATTTTTATGGATGAATAGTATTCCATGGTATACATATACCACAATAATACATTAATGGGTCAAAAGGCACTTGGCTTGTTTCCACATCTCTTGTGATTGTAAATTGATCTACTATGAACAGTCAGGTACAAACGACCTTATAGTGAAATGACTTTTTTTCTTCTGGGTAGATAACTAGTAATGGGATTAGAGGATAAACTAGTAGGTCTGCTTTTAGTTCTTTGAAGAATTTCCATACTTCTTTAGAGAGACTAAACTAGATTGCCTTCCCACCAACGGTGAAAGAATATTCCCTTCTCTCCACACCCATGCTAGCATCTGTTGCTTTGGGAGCTTGTGATGTGGGCTATTCTGATTGGCATTTGGTGATATCTCAAAGAGGTTTCAATTTGCATTTCTCTGATGAGGAGGAATGATGCATTTTTTTTCATGTGTTTATTTGCCATCTGTTTGTCCTCATGAGAAAAGTTTTTGTTCAGGTCTCTTGACAAGTTACTAATGGGGTTGTTTGCTCTTGTCTTGTCTTGGAATTCCAAGCCAGGTGAAGACATTTCTCTTCCAAAATCAGTGAGAAAACATGAAGGGAGGTGACTGCTTTTTAAAATTTACAGACACCAATAGAAGTATACAAGAAACATAGAGGGGAAAAAGAAACATGTCACCATTGAAGAAATAATACAGTCCTTCAGTAACTGTCCCCAAGTTGTCTGACAAGTAATTCAAAACAATTGTTTAAGAAAGCTCAGAAAGCCCCAAGAGAACACAATCATAGCACAATGAAATTAGAGAAAAAGAGTATGATTAAGATGAGAAGCTCAATAAGGATATAGAAATCATAAGAAAAGATTAATCACATAAATTCATAAGAAAAAATACAATGAATGTAATAAAATATATTAGGGAGCATTAGCTTCACACATAACAGAAGCAAGAATCTGCAAACTCAGAAAAGGTCACTTGAAAACATCTGTTCAAGAGAATGAAGAAAAATTAATAAAAAGGAATGAAGAAAGCCTATGGGGTATATAAAACATCAACAAGACAGCTCATGTTTGCATTATGGAATTTTAACAAGGAGAAGAGAGACAGAAAGGAACAGAATGTTTATTGAAAGAAATACTTGCAAACATGGAGAGAAATAATGACATCCAGGTACACAAAGCTTAAATATTCCTAAATAGATTCAAACTAAGGAACAATTTATCAAGATATACTATAATAAAATTGTCAAAACTCAAAGACAAAAAAAAAATGAAAGCAGCAAGAGAAATGAGGGTGATAAGAGAAGACTTATAAAGCTATCAGCAATTTCTCAGCAGGAACATTGTAGGCCAGAAGTGAGTAGGCTAATTATTCAAAGTTCTAACAGAGATTTAAAAAAAAAAAAGCAACCAAGAATACTTTACCCGGGGGGATTCTGGGAAGATGGCTGACTGGTAGCAACCCTGGTCAGAGGCTCCTGAACAAAGGAAGAAAAACTGGTTGGAATCAGAATCTATGAAGT
>NW_003852458.1:7616104-7642543 GCF_000181295.1 Otolemur garnettii | reverse complement strand
AATACTTTACCCAGCAAAACTGTACTTCAGAAATGAAGAACTTCATCACCACTAGATCTTCCTTAGAAAAGGAATTAAAGGAATTTGAACTGAAATAAAGGAGACTAATTAGTACTTATGAAAGTATAAAACTCACCAATAAGGTAGGTATACAGTCAAATTCAGAATACTGTCATATTATCATGGTGGCATGTAAGTCACTTGTATTTCTAGAATAAAAGTTAAAATAAAAAACAAATACAAATAATTATAGATATAATAATTTGTCAACATATACATAATATAAAAAATGCAAATTGTAACATCAAAACCATAACACATGTGAGGAATATAATTGTAAAGATTCTGTAGATGATAAAGTTAAGTTGTTGTCAGCTTAAAATAGACTGTTACAGGTATATTTTATGTAAAACTCATGGTAACTAAAGCTATAATATATGTATAAAAAATAAAGAGAAAGGAATCAAAATATACCAATACATGAAATTATCAAATCACAAAGGAAATCAGGCAAAGGAAAAATAAAATAGCAAAGGATCCACAAAATAGCCAGAGAACAATTAATGAAATGGTAATATGTAGTCTTTACCTATCAATAGGTACTTTAAAAATAAATTAATGACATTCTTCAGTCAGATGACTTAAGAGTGAACAAATGGATACAAGGGAAGCAAAAGCAAAGCCCAAGTATATGATGTCTATAAGAGATTCATTTCAGCTTTAAGGAAATACACAGATTGAAAGTGAAGAATTGAAAAGATATTTTATGTATAAAGGATAAAGCAACTTCATCTTGGATACTAATAGCTATGTTGACATCTCATTGACTCTAGGATTTCTACTTATGGTACTGTTATTGTAAATCCTGCCTGTAAATTGAAATAATCTTGACCATAAATCTTGCCCTTAGAGGATTTGTGTAGTATTCTCTCTTGCTTTTACCTGAGAGATAAAACTCAATGTCCTACACATTCCTTCTCTATGTTATTTAAGTCTTAGGACTAGGAGGTAGCGGCATAGGGATCCCACATTTTATCTCTCAGCCACCTGGGATATGGATTCTGTCTGTAAGTCTCTACTAAATGTTTCTTTCTGAGAAAACAGATGTGTCAGCCTCTTTCTTCAGCTTTGTGGCTTTCTTGGCCTTTGGAGTAGGTTTGCATAGACCTGTTCACTGTGGAATGCCATACAAATGGAAGCCCAAGGTGAGAAGAAGTAGCTATAATTTGTCAAAGACTCTAAGTAGAAAAAGTATAATCATAAAGAAAGTTATTATATAATCATAAAGAGATCAAGTGTTCAATAAATAAGAGGGATAAAATAATCATAAATATATATGCACCCCACATTGGAGCATTTAAATAGATAAGGCGATTATTAAATGATCTAAAGAGAGAAATAGCAATACAGTTACAAGAGAATACTTCAATACCCCATTTTTAACAATGAATAGATCATCCTGACTGAAAATCCATTAAGGATATACTGAATGTCAGCTATACTTTAGACCAAATGGAAGGAACTAACGGACATATATAGAACATTCCATCCAATAGCAGTAGAATGCATATTCTTCTCAAGCACAAGTAAAACATTCTTCAGAAGAGATAATATGTAATGCCATAAAACAAGTCTTAATAAATTTCAGAAGATTGAAATCATACCAAGTATCTTTTCTGGCCATGATGATATGAAACTAGAAATCAGTAACAAAAAGAAATCTAAAAAAAATCACAAATATGTAGAAATTAAATATACTCATAAATATATAATGGGTCAAAGAAATCAACGGGGAAATAAAAAAAGTCTTGAAATAAATTAAAATAGAAATGCAATGTACCAAACTTAGGGAATTCAGCAAGAGCAGTTCTATGGGAAGTTTTTAGCAATGAATGCCTTCATGAACAAAAAGCAAAGACCCCAAGTAAACTAACTAACATTACCCCTTAAAGAACTAGGAAAACAAGAACAAACTAGATCCACAGTTAGTAAAAGGAAGAAAATAACAAAGATCAAAACAGAAATAATTGAAATAGAGACTAGAAAACAAGAAAAATGAGAATTCGTTTTTGAAAAGATAAGCAAAATTAAAAATCTCCAGCTACACTAATAGTAAAAAAGAGAGGACTCAAGTAAAATTAGAAATGAAAGTAGAGACAGTATAACTGATACCACAGAAATACGATTATGAAAGCTACTATAATAATTATAAACCAAGAAATGAATATCCCAGAAGAAATGGATAAATTCTTAAAATCATACATCCTACCAAAATCAAATCATAAAGAAATAGAAACTATATAAACCAATAATGAGCCAGGGGATTAAATCAGTAAACATACATTTTTCTTTCTTTCTTTCTTTCTGTTTTTTAAATTAAATCATAGCTGTGTACATAAATGCAGTCCTGTGGTATAGTGTGCTGGTTTTATATACAATTTGAAATATTTTCACCCAACTGGTTAACATAGCCTTCATGGCACTTTCTTAGTTATTGTGTTAAGACATTTATACTCTACACTTAGAAAGATTGACATGTATCCTTGTAAGTTGGACCATAGGTGTGGTCCCATCGATCACCCTTCCTCCACCCAGCCTTCCCCTTCCCCATCCCTCCCTCTCCTTCTTCCCCATATTCTTGGGCTATAATTGGGCTATAGCTTTCATATGAAAGCTATAAATCAGTTTCATAGTAGGGCTGAGTACATTGGATATTTTTTATTCCATTCTTGAGATACTTTGCTAAGAAGAATATGTTCCAACTCCATCCATGTAAACATGAAGGAGGTAAAGTCTCCATTTTTCTTGAAGGCTGCATAACATTCCATGGTATACATAAACCACAATTCATTGATCCATTTGTGGATTGATGGGCAGTTGGGCTTCTTCCATGATTTAGCAATTATGAATTGTGCTACAATAAGCATTCTAGTACAAATATCTTTGTTGTAATGTGATTTTTGGTCTTCTAGATATATACCTAGTAGAGGAATTATAGGATCAAATGGCAGGTCTATTTTTAGTTCTCTAAGTGTTCTCCAAACATCTTTCTAAAAGGAATGTATTAGTTTGCATTCCACTAGTGTAGAAATGTTCCCTGTTCTCCACATCCATGTCAGCATCTCTGGTTTTGGGATTTTGTGATGTGGGCTAATCTTACTAGAGTTAGGTGATATCTCAAAGTAGTTTTGATTTGCATTTCTCTGATGACTAATGATGATGAGCATTTTTTCATATGTCTGTAGGCCATGTGCCTGTCTTCTTCAGAGAAGTTTCTCTTCAAGTCCCTTGCCCACCCTGAGATGGGATCACTTGTTCTTTTCTTGCTAATACACTTGAGTTCTCTATGGATTCTGGTTATTAAACCTTTGTCAGAGACATAACCTGCAAATTATCTTCTCCCATTCTGAGGGCTGTCTTCTTGTTTTACTTACTGTGTTCTTGGCTGTGCAGAAGTTTTTTAATTTGATCAGGTCCCAGTAGTATGACAGTGGTACTTTAATAGAGATTTAGTTAAAATTATATATTGCTTTGGGTAGTATGGACAGTTTAACCATGTTGATTCTTCCCAGCCATGGTAAGAGTAAACATGCAGCATGGTATGAGTAAACATACATTTTTCAATAAAGAAAATCCCAGAACCTGATGGGGTCACCAGTGAATTATTTCACACATTTTAATTAAAAATGATGCCAATCACTCTCAAGAACTCTGAAATATTGAAGATGAGATAATACTTCCAAATTCATTTTATGGGACCAATACTACCCTGATATAAAAGCCAAATAAGAGTACTACAAGAAAAGAAAATTATGGTTGGTATCCTTTACTAACATAGCTGCAAAAAATTTCAACCAAATTCTATCAAATTGAATTCAACAGCATTTTAAAATGATTATTTGTCATGATCCTGGGAGATTTATCTGTGGGATACAAGGATGGTACAACATGCACATATCAATAAATATGATATACCACATTAGCAGAAAGAAGGACCAAAATCATATAACCATTTCAAAAGATTCAGAGAAAAGCATTTGGTAAAATTTAATATCCTTTCATCATAAAAACTCTAAACAGAAAAGATATAGAAGAAATGCATCTCAGCATAATAAAGGTTATATACGACAAGCCCTCCATCTAGCATCATATTCAGTGGTGAAAGTACATCTTTCCCTCAAAGATCAGGAACTAGATAAGGATGCCCACTGTAGCTACTTCTATTCAACTTAATGCTAGAAATCCTAGCAAGAGCAATTAGACCAAAAAAAAAAAAAAAAGGCAGACACATAATGAGGGAAGAAGTAAAATCATCTCTTTTTGGACATGATATGATCTTATGTATAGAAAACTCTAAAGACTCCACCAGAAAAAAAAAAAAAAAAACTATTGGAACCAATAAATTCTGTAATGTTGCAGGATAAAAATATCAATATATAAAATGATTGCATTTCTCTATACAACTAATGAAGTGCTGAAAAAGATGCTAAAAATCTCATTTATAATAGCATCAGTGAAAATAAAATACACTAGAATAAATTTAATCAAAGAAGTGAAAGATCAGTTCAGTTGAAACTATAAAACATTGGAGAGGAAAAAAAAACATTGGAGAAAGAAATCTTAAAAGACACAAATAAGTGAAAATATATCCCATGTTCATGGTTTAGAAGAATTAATATTATCAAAATGTCCGTACCAATGGCGTTTTTTGTTTTTGTTTTGTTTTGTTTTTAGCAGAAAAAAAAGCTTTAAAATTTCTTTGGAACCTCAAAAGATGCCAAATATCTGAAGCAATCTTGAACAAGAAGAAGGAATCTGGAGGTATCAAACTTCCTGATTTTAAATTGTGCTATGTACTTTCCATAATCAACACAGTATGATACTGAGATAAAAAACAGAAACATAGACAAATGGAACAGAAATAAACCCACATACAGTCAACTCATGTTCAACAAATATGCCAAGAATACATAATGGCACCCCCATGTTCTTCTTTGAATAATGGAACCCCCTTGTCATTATTCAAATGACAAGGAAGCAGCCTACGTGTCTGTCAATGGCTACATGGACAAAACATTGTGATATAGACACACATAGACACACACACAGAGGAATGGCATTCAGCTAGATGAAGATGGAGATCATTATGCTAACTGAAATAAGCTAAACACAGAAAGACAAATGCTACATGATTTCACTTACAACAAAATCTAAAAAATGTGAACTCAGACCAAGAGTAAAAGGTGATTATTGGGTGTGGAGGTTTGGGAGATTCAAGAAGTTAATCAAATGACACAAACTTTCCATTTTAAGATGACTAAGTCCTAGACACCTAAGGTACAGCATTAAGAATATATTACACACTGAAATTTGCTAAGGGAATAGATCTTAAGTATTTTTACCATTAAAAAAAATGGTAACACTGCAAACTGATGGATATGTTAAGGAGATTGTAGTAATCACTTTACGATATATGTAAATAGTCAACTATTTTAAATTGCACACTTACTTCATGGATACCCTGTATATAAACACCACATTGTATGTCTAAATAGAAGAAATTTTTAGCAACCAATCCTAACCAGATAAAGCTGTAGAAAAAGCCCAGCAAAACAACTCTTGGACAGTTTAGCATAGTATTTCAGGAGCCTTCTGAATATTCTTCACTCTAGATTGTACATTCTTTCTCCTACACCGAGCTCCTCTGTTTATGTTCAAACTAAGTGAAAGATCTATCATCTCTACAGTGACTAAACATGTCTTTCATACCATGATTACTGCCAGTTGTCCACTTGCAGCACTAAAGGAACAGATGTTAAGGGACATGGGCAATTTTTAGTTGTAGGCATAAACAGACTAATTCCCTAGGCTCCCTGAATATAGCAAAGTGAGGTCAGGCCTTGGTAAAATATGAGGGATGCCATTGTTAGGATTTTATGCAATCTTTATGAGGTTTTGTTTTTGTTTATTTTGTTCAAAATAAAAAAGTCTCTCTTAACTTTCTTCACTATGAAATTTATAGCACGTAGAATACTACTTAACATGTAGTAAGATTCAATGGATATTTTTTGAATAAATGAAATCTGTCTTTTATGATGTGATCCTAGGCAAGTTACTACCACCAAAAGTCATTTGTGTTTATTAAGGAAAGAGTATGACTGAGAAACTCAAATATATTGTGAATCAATAATTTTATAAATGATCCTGGGGAATGAATAGAAAAGTACTGTTTTCTTTTCTTTGATATCTAGGCAGAGGGCAGTTGGAGTGAAAAGAGGAATGTCCTTGAGGAGTAATGAAAATTCAGATTTTAAGAGCAAATATTTAGTCTGCAGGCCTCCAGCGACAAAGGATTCCTAAAAAAGAAAGAACATATGGGGATGTGAAATACCACTATTGGGAAAAGAAAAAAAACATTACAGGAGATTATTCTGAATTAAGGCATTCACAAAGATGCACAAGAAGTAAAAATTGAAAATCTGGAGAGGAACACAGGCAGAGACCTAAAAAGGAGAGTTTTCCTAAGTTTCTTTTAAGATACCAAAGTTCTACTTACTACAGGAACTCAGCAACGTGAAATACAAAGCGGTATTGACTTTCTTGGTTTTCCAACCTTTCAGGAAAGGCCCGCCCCTCACTTGATAAAAAGTACGGCCTTTGAAATAAAATTCTGGCTCAGCTGATCATGTAATCTCTTGGAAACTCGCTTCTTTTATCTCTCAGACACAGACACAATACTGAGATTCGTTGAGGCGGTAAAGTATTGTAAGTATTTAGTATAGTGGCTTAGCAGGTAATCTTCCTTTTCCTTCCCACCTTCCTCCTTCTCTGTCCTCTTTCTTCTCTTCCTCTCTCCCTCCCCAAGGAAAGAAAAGCTACTCTGTACTTAATGGAACCATAGGTGCTCTGTGAGATCTAGGGAAAATTTGATTCCATCCAATTTGTTAAGTGCCAGTAACCCTGATACTTCCTTGGCTCTCCCTTGTCAGGGAAGCAAAAGCAAAATCTGATGTGGTCCCTTTACAATATTTGGGGGGAGTCAAGATAATGAACACAATGCAAAGAGTCATAGGTAAGTGATTTAATGCCAAATTAAATACAGGCAAGTATCATACAGTACAACGAATAATGTCTGTGCCCTAGTGAGGAGGAAGGAAAATCAGTCTGCTTACCAGTTTCAGCACAGAGCATAAGGACTACTGGCTTTGCTGATTTTTCTAGGAAAATTCCTGCTTCTGCTGAACAATGAGGGAGACTATTTTCTCACAACTCACTCATGAATCTGTGTGACCCATACTTACAAATAAAATAAATTATTATGTTAAGCAAATACTGGAACTGAAAGAGGATATATTGATTTCCAAAGAAGTGGTTTTCTTTGGGGGGGAAGGGGCAATTCTGTGCATCTTTAAGAATGTAAATTTACTTAATCTTAAATTTCTTAAATCTTATATGATTTGGAATTAAATTACAAAATTATCACAAAATTAAAACATCCGAGTTGAAAGAAAATTGATGTGCCTCTCTTATTCTACTACTATTTTCCATATTTAATTTATGATACCAGTTATATACAAATTGTTTTTCCATACTTAACTAGGTGTTCTATAATTTAACCCAGTTCTGATAACTACCCACAGGTTAAGGGTTTGGTATCACAAGACTTCTGCCACTTCTGATACCAATTACAAGTCCAGGTTGTCACCTGTGCCTTCTAACTAAATATTGAAGTTCTAACTAAATATCGAATATTGAGGGTTCTTGTGACATCCTCCTCATGTTTGATAATTTACTAGAGCAACTCAGGTAAGCTGGGGAAATAGTTTACTTACTAGACTATCAGTTTATTATGAAATGATTACAACTCAGAAATAGCCAGACATGGCTCAGCACCTGTGGCTCAAGCGGCTAAGGCGCCAGCCACATACATCTAAGGTGGTGGGTTCGAATCCCCAGCCCAGGCCCACCAAACAACAATGATGGCTGCAACCAAAAAATGGCTAGGCATTGTGGCGGGCGCCTGGAGTCCCAGCTACTTGGGAGGCTGAGGCAGGAGACTCGCTTGAGCCCAGGAGTTGGAGGTTGCTGTGAGCTGTGATGCCATGGCACTCTACCCAGGGGGATAGCTTGAGGCTCCGTCTCAAAAAAAGAGAAAGAAATAGCCAGACATAAATAAGACATGCCTGAGCAGGGTGTAGACTTCCCATGCCCCCTCCAGGTGTACCACTCTCTCACCCCCTCCACTTACCACTGACTAGGAAGCTCTCCAAACTCCTGGGGTTAGAGTTTTTTGTTGTTGTTCTTTCCTTTTTTTATTTGTCTTCATTACTAGACACAATTGATTAAATTTTTGGTCGTTAGTGACTCACTCAACCTCGAGTCCTCTTCCCTGGAGGTCAGGGGTGAAGGAGGAATGGGAGGGAGGGAACAGAAGCTCTAGCCCTTTAATCACATGGTCAGCTCCCCTTGCAACGAAGTCCCCTTTGTGTGCCAGGAAAAGTGGGGAGCAGAGACCAAGAATACATTTCTTATTATGTCATACCATAGAGAAGGGAGAAAATAAAAATAATCCTAGAGAGATGAACTATTTTAACCTTCATTTCCTTGTCCTTCCTTCAAAATCCATACTATTGGTCAAACCATGGAAGCTTAAAATTATCTTCCATTCCTAGGGATATTTCTGCCATGCTAACAAATGTAATTGAAATGTAAAATACGACTTTTGTGCTTCCTTAATTTCCCATCCTTGCCATAAAAAGGCTTGAATATTTCATTAGACCTGCCACCCCTGAGCATAGTGTGTCATCTTATCAGGGAGAATTGCGGCTGCCATAGAGTTCATGTCGGGGGTGGGGGGTATTAAAATAAATGAAAGTACTTACCAGGTTGGGAAAATCTTGGGAAAGTTGGAAATCTCAAAATACGCAGAGACCCAGCACACTGAGACCCTTTACTGAGAATTACAGTAAACATATGAACAGCTTCTCTACAACCTAAGTCAGTTTTTGGAATCTTTGGGGTTTTTTACCCCACATAACTGAGGGTGTGGAAAGCAACAGTGGTAAGAAAAAAATATGCACAGTTTCCACTCATATCTTTTATTTCATGCTTTCTGCTTTAATATTTCAGCGTGTATAAAATTATTTTGAAGCCTAAGGCATGTGCACTGTGTGTCAGCTCTCCATGTGGCATTGAAACGGGATCCTATGTAGTCCATAAAACCACAGATACTAGATTTACTCAGAGGACAAAAAGAAAAATCACCACTCAAAAGGTCAAGCGATCCACAAGAACAGATGTTCTATCTTAGGGCCCATCATTCAACTTGCTGGTAACAACACTATTTTATCATTTGGAGCCAAATGCAAATCATGGCAACATCAACACTTTGTTAATATTCTGGTGGTAGATGAACTGGCAGCAGGCAGCATCTGGTTAGCTTTGAGAGGAGCTAGCAGCTAGACTTCTCATTAAGTGGGTATGACTTGGCTTGCCACGGGGCTGGCAGGCATTTTTAAAGCTGAGTTACCCTGTAACAAATGCCAGATGCCAGGCTCAATTTATAAACACGCGCTACGTCTCAAATAAATCTGGTTGAACTAGAAAATACTAATGTGCTACATTGGAAACTCTGTGTTCTACTCATTTTGCTTTCCAAAGTTTAACACATACAGCTTAAACAATGGACTCCTGGGGTCCTGGGGTGGGGAAAAAGTAAAGGAAGAACTGGGGGTAGAGGTGTAGAGTGTGACTTGAAAGGAATGGACCTGGCCCACTAGATTGCTGGAGTACAAAGAGAGAGCACTCTTGTTTCATTGCTCAAAAAATGTTTTTAAAAAGACTTTGGGGTCCTTAAGGATCATTTAGATTAAATAAAGAGGGTTTATCTGCTGTTTATTTTAATGCCAAGAAGTAGTGGAGTGGAATCTATGAGACATAAATTGTAGACTTTGCTTTTTTACAAATGATGGAAGCACTCCGACTTTCTAGATCTCATTGTTACTACAAGCAAAATTCGCATTATAATTCCTTCTACCCTACCTATAGCTCAAAAATTTTAAAGATTAAACCAATGAGATAGAACTATGAAAGTTTTATTATTCTGGAGGGTCTCTGGAAAGTTTTAGCAATGTAATTGTATTCTCTATGAGTATCTACTTGTTTCTATTGCTATATATTGTTTTGAAATATTAAATTGTTGTTCTTTGACTTTAAATTGTTACCAAGATGATATCATGTTTGAGTTCATCATTGAATTTGAGTACATGAATTCTTTCTTATTTTTCATATACTAAAATAATTTAGTAGACATTTAAGGTGGAATTTTATTGCCTAGGAAAAGAGATTAGATATTTGTAAATGAAATCCTTCCTTATAAAAGGATAATTTTATGACTGTTAGGATATTTGAAGACAGCTGTTAAAACAGGGTTAAATTCTGGTTTTGCATTTTGGGGTTAGTGACCTTGAGAAACTCATTTGGTACTCTGTGCCTCAGTCTTTATTTCCATAAAATGAAGAAAAGTTTTAAAGTTAAGAAGACATGATGCATATAAAATACTTAGCATAATTCCTGGCTTATAGAAAGCACATTATAAATGTTAGCAGTTAACGTTGACTATTATTTAGAGGTTTGATGAGCAACTGAGGCATAGGAAGTTTAAATAAATTTAGTTTAAGCCAAAATAGTAGAGCCAGGATTTGAACCCCAGTGGTCTGGCTCCAAACTTCCTTCTTTTAATTCTTTTGCCCCTCTACTGAGTTACTTACTATTATACTGATATTTTTTATTTTTTAAATATTAATGCACACTTTTTTCTTTATATTAAAATCAGGCAATGGTCTGACAATCAAAAGGCTGCTTATGGAATACTGTTATGTTAAACTTTACTTACAGGATGTTAAATCCTTAGAACTAACATTTTCCCTAGAAAAAGATTAATGGAAACATCAATTGCTTTCCAGACTTTTGACAGTTGCTGCTTAAAAGGTGATACAAATACTAAATTTAAAAAAAAACAAAAAACCTTTAGTACACAAATGAATTGCTTTTACTTCGGTACACATCCACATTTCAGCATTTAGTGGTCCTGAACAGAATGTGAAAGAATGCAGCCATTTGCCAGGAAGTCAAGCCCGCCAATTTTGGGGATCAGCTGTGCTCACCAGTTCTTTCTGGATCCCTGCTGAGGATTGGATCATGAGAAGCAGCAGCACCAAAACCAAAGTGTGCCCTGAATTCAAGGTTTTTTTGTTCCAGTTGTCAAATTCCAAACTAGACCCCAATTGATTGCAAGGATGACAAAATGAAAGCCCTGTTTAAAACTTCTTTGATTTTTAAAAGCAAAAGCAATTACAGGAAAACAAAACAATTCAGAGAGAGGGTGTGTGCTTACAAGTATCTTCATGTGGGCTTTCTCCAAGTTACCAAGGACTCTGAGAGCTGGCAGGTCTGAGTAACCCTGGTGACTGTTCACCTTATCAAAACCTGAGCTAAAAAAAAATGCATCAGCTGATGATGACAGCAGAGGTGGCAGGGCTGAGGACCCAATTCATTTCCTAGGCTGGTGGAGTGAATAAATGTGATTCCAAAACTAAACAAAGGAGGTCAGAGACTCTTTCCAACCTTACCTGATGGCTTTTGGCCAAAGCAAGGAAGTGTCATGGAAAGTGTTGGGTGGTGACAGTGCAAAGGGGACTTGAGGAGGACAGAGGAGAAAGCAGCACCCCTCGATAAAGGTGGGGGAGAGAAGATATGGGGAAAGCCCTGAATTCCTCACAGAAGGCCAATCTCAGAGGGGAGCAGAGGGGTTACAATCTATGCTTTGGCCAAGGGTTGGAGTGGAGGAGGGTGGGAAAGGGATGATGGCTTTGAGGTGGGCATCATTTAAGACTTAAAGAAATCAGGGGTGCAGACAAAGCACCCCACATACCTAGTAGTAGTCCCACAGGCTGTGACCTGAAACCTTCATGTCTACTCTAACAAGCCCCCAAGCTAGAGGGCTGTTGCAGGGAGGGAAGGAGACAGGGGCAAGGGAAAAGAGAGAAGGCAGAGACCCCAGGCCATGTAATCAGCAGCAAGGTGATTGTGTGATGTGTCTTTTCACAGTTGAGTTAGATGTGCCCCACCAGTTATGATGGGAACTAATTTAAATATACTTTCTTGATCTCAGAAGTTCAGCTACATGGACAGTGGTTACATTTGATGGGATGATTTGTTATAGCACAACTTATGTATTTCAAATGGACAAAATATTAGTATCATTTACAGTATCTTAAGATAAATTGCCTTTGAATGGGAGCTTCCTTTCCAGTACTTTGAGGTCTACAAGACGTATCTAGAAAATTTACTACTGTGGAAAATGAAGACTGCTTAAATCGAATAGGGGGGGAGGGGAAGGGCCTGTGGTTTTCCTTTTGATTAATTGCTATAACACTGTCCTTCAGGTGGCTGAGGGAGTTTCATATTTTCTTTAGACATCATTAGGCGCTGAAGCTCTTGCCAGACAACTTTGATGCTATATGAATTCTGCCATTTTGCTAGCACTGATATGGCTCTTGGGTCCACCACTCCATTAGAACTATTAACTCCATTCATATTAATTTTTGTTACTAATCTTACAAAGGGGGGTGCTTCTGGGTATTTAGGTCCACATTCTATTTTAAGACTGTATATTCGGTTTTCATAAATTGTTCTTGGAGGCCCAATTATCATCCCTGTCCATCTTGTAAGTGTCATGTCTTTGTCATCTTCTAGACCCCAGCTAACTGTGCCATCTCCTACTCCTTTGTGGCCTTTCAAGTTCTTCCAACAGTTGGAAATTGCAAGGGACTTTTACTCCCGAGCCCGTGGTGGCTGCCATCTTGCGTTGCTGTCGCTCAAAGACCTATATACTGATATTTTATAATGCGTGCTTAAAAGTACATTCAATAGGAGCTCAGTATATTAAAGTCTGGCCAGAAGAAATATAGCAGAACTTCTTTTTTTTTTTTTTTTATAAAATATAGCAATGTACATTAATACTATCATGGGGTACAGTGTACTGTTTCTGTATACAATTTGAAATATTTTTATCCAACTGGTTAACATAGCCTTCATGTCTTTTTCTTAGTTATCATGTTAAGACATTTGTAGTCTACACTTAGAGAGATTCACATGTACCCGTATAGGATGAACCATGCAAACTAATACATTCCTTTTGGAAAGACATCTGGAGAACACTTAGAGAACTAAAAATAGACCTGCCATTTGATCCTATAATTCCTCAATTAGGTATATATCCAGAAGACCAAAAATTACACTACAGTAAAGATATTTGTATCAGAATGTTCATTGCAGCCCAGTTCATATTTGCTAGGTCATGGAAGAAGCCCAAGAGCCCATTGATCCACGAATGGATCAATAAATTGTGGTATATGTACACCATGGAATACTATGCAGCCATTAAGAAAGATGGAGATTTTACCTCCTTTGTGTTTACATGGATGGAGCTGGAAAATATTCTTCTTAGCAAAGTATCCCAAGAATGGAAGAAAAAATATGGCAGAACTTCTATCTTGCGAATGATTAAGATACAATCTTTCTAAGTGTATAGATAGTAAATAAAATAGAAAATCAGGATAATGGCTTGGTATAAAAGATAAAAAGATTTGAGAAGTTTTTAAATTTAAGGTTTACCCATTCTGTTTTTCTGTTCTGCTTAACACTTAACACTACTTAAAGACAAGTAGTACATAGTCCTTGTGTGAAGCAGTTCACAGTGCTTAGGGACAAAGCATGAGGATCATGACTTTTCAATGTACCTCATATTCTGATGGCACAGTCACACGATTTCAGAAAAGAGTCACTGGAGTCAATACTGGCATGGGGGAGAGGGGTCAGGTGTGGAGTGGAAGGGAAGTATCCAGAAAGATTCTTAGATTAGGGGAACTTAAATGGAGTCTCAGTGGTGGTAAAGGATGGGGAACGTTTCCAGGAAAGACCTGGAAAAACCTGGCAAATTCAGAGCTGTGTCAGAACCCCCGATAGGAAGCATTGATTTGCGGCTGTGGTAAGAGAATGGTTATCTAGGAAAAAAGATACCATAAAAGGGTGTAGACTCTGGTTTGAAGGAAGATGTTTGGCAAGATAATTCTGATAGTGAATGAATAAGGGTAAAAGGGGTATGGCCAGAAATGAAAAACAAAACAAATCAATAAGGACATTGTTGCTGTAATCTAGATAAAAAATGATGATGGCATGAGTTTAGGTGGCAGATGGATGAAAACAAGGGATAGAGCAGGGAGAGGTCACAACTGGCACACAAGGTGACAGTCACATTTCTGGAGTGGGCAGCTCAGGGCACAAAGTAATCCAACGGGTTCCTTAGGACCTTTCAGGGATTTTTTTTTTGTCTTATTTTTTTTTTTATCATCTTCATAATTGGCTTAGTGTCTAGAACTTTACAAAGGTATGAAGGCAGTTGCCAAGAAAACATGCATCAGTAGGTGTCAGGTTCAGAAATCTTAGTAACACCTCACCTCGTCCGTCCACTCTCAGGCACCAGTGGGGCAGGCGATGGCTCTCGTTGGTGATTTTCTTCCTGCCTTAAAATTCAAGTCTATCCTTTTTATATAAAGAACTCCAAAGTAAAATGTGATGCCTGGGTAAAAACTTATTTTTTTAATACTAAGCAGTGAATTTCAAAGATAGAGGTTGAAAAATCTTCAGATTGGCAGAAGGTAATACCTGACCTTAACTTCGGTACTTCTCTACACCTCACTTTCCTTGTTTATAAAATGAGCACATGTTGGTCTAGAATTTTGTTCTCAGTTATGGAGGTGCATAGAGTTCTTTGAGAATATGCCTCATTTCCCAGTGAAATGATCAGACTTGTGTATAAACAAATACCACCCGACTTTAGAAGGGATTCTTCTTGAAGTCTTTGCAAATGCCAGATGATTTATGAGGTCCTTCCTAGCAATCTATACATATTTAGAGACAGGAAACCAAGGAATAGGAAACAAAAACATAGAAAGAATGGAAGAAACTGTGGCCCTATTATCATTTTCCTTGATTTAGTGAGCTGAATTCTAATGCAAAGCAAATCCGGCTGATGTAGGTCTTCATGCCATGGACAGTTGTTGAATGTGCCTCTTGCTTTATAGTAAAATCTATCTTCACGTGTCTAAAGTAAAACTTAAACAAACCAAATCAAATCAAACTACTGAACCAAAACAATTTCTTCTTTCCCATGGCAATGGAAGATCCCTTTTTTCACTTTCATATTGATGTTGTTTTCTCAATGATATTTCAACAAAAGTATCCAGAAATACATGTGGCAGTTTGTACTGGTGAAGGTATGCATTTGGGTTGGGCCAGGGGTGTGTTTGATCTATGAAAGAAAATATTGAAAAGTGCTTTTGCATTTTACTTTCAGACTCGACTAATCTGTCTTTTATGAATTTTTTTCTTTAGTTACAGATAATAATTCGAACTGTCAGGTTGAAAGACTCTCAGCTTTTTATAATGCCAGAGCCTTTTCAATTTTCAATTGGCTTTTATAAAGAAAAGATGGAGAAATTAAAAAGTAAGCTTAGATGCACACTTGTGTTTTTATTATTGCTTAAGAAAATAACAATGTGCATTTATTTTTCTCTCCAAATCATCTAGCTATGAATCATTTTTCCAGCTTGGGAATTTTCAAAATTGAACCACTTCTAAACAACCCCTATCAAGTTCTTATTTGGTTATTTCTTTGGTAGACGCAAGTTATAATCCTCCCTATAAATCTAAAGTTAGTTGCAACTTTGATGTGATATTTGACTCTTGAATAAATGTCATAAACAAATACAGTGACCAAATTATGTATGAATTTCCAAAGTTATATTTAGTACAAGGTTTCTACCAACTGTTTTAGTAAGTTTCACATTGTGGCTTTATTTCAAGTGGAAAATGCACTTGGTTCCTTAGAATTCCCAGGATTTAAAATAGTCAGTGAATCAACAAAACTAACAAAGCAAGAAAAATCACAATATGTATGAGGAATAAACAATTTGTGTATGAACAATGATGAAAATCAACAAAAAACCCTATTTCCAGGGTTTTATAATTATCCTAATTTCAGGTGTAAAAATAAACCATATTATTTTGTTCTGAACATATATTTTTTTTGTTCTGAACATATATATGTTGGGTTTTACAGAATAGCAAAGGTAAAATATGCCAAGCATGTAAATACAATCAATATTAGCAGGTATGAACTTAGAGGTTAAGGGGTATGGAGTCAGATAGAGATGGAGTCAATTTAATTTTTTTAAGGCAAGCATGAAACAAAGTTTACTGAGCAAGAGAAAGATAGATTTACAAAGTAAAAGCAAGATACAGACTTCCAGAGCAAGATACTTTTACCATAGACAGTGAACAGGCCTCCACTGCCAGGCAAAGAGGCCTGGAGTCAATTCTTGGCGTCATTCTTTACTGAACAAATTTCTGAAAGAGAGCAAATTACCTAAACTGAATCTCAGTCTTCTGAACTGTAATATAGAGATAATAATCCCCTTCTTCATAAGATCATTTTAAGAATAAAATAATGTGTATCACCCTATTTTAATGGCTCTTTAAAACTTTTCTATTGTAGGTATGGTCTCTGCTTCTCTCCTGTTCTCCATTAGAAAGTAAAGTCCATGTACAGGGACTTTATCTTGTTGACCATTGCCTGTCTTAGAAAAGCATTTGGCATATTGTGAGTATTTTATAAATATTGAAGCAAAGGGTGAACATTGAGTAGTGTACAATAGAATTTTGTATTATCTTCTGAGCAATGAGAGCCACTGAAAGTTTTTTAAGTGTGTAAGTGGGTGAGAGAAGTAAAAATAAAAGAGTAAGGAATGTAAGTCTATCAGCATCACATTAAACAGACAGCTGGGAGAGGGGATGGGCATTGGCACTCAAGGAAAGAATAATTGCTTAGATCTGATTTCATACAACTGTAGTATAATGAAAGTGCATTGCAATAGTCTTCACCCTTAAGTAAGTAGGTCCACGTGAGAAGCCATGCCATTCTCGTCCTGACACTTTGGACTGATCTCAACATTACTAAACTCTCACTCTGAAAGATAAACACTCTGACTGTTCTTGTTAATTGAAGACTAAAATGCTTGCATAGGAAGAGCATGACACCCACTACATGGATGCCAACACAATTCATCAGTGTCCCCACTTTTGAGGAATGGGAGAAATGCGGAAACAGTATTTATTGAGGCATCTTGAGATCTCACTGTCAAAATTTGCACATCCAGGCTGTTCCAGTGTGGCCCTTATTTGACATGGGTCTGCGCGATCAAAGACCAAGAGCCATTGCCTAGACTGCTCGTGCTCTTTGCCAAGAGTGACATGCCCTTGAGATTTCAGGAGCTCTTAATTTTGCAGTGATGCCAAGTTCAGGCTGAGATAAATAATAAGCCATGCTGAGTAATTGGCCTATTTCCTGAGTCTGCTTAGGGAAAGGGAATATATATAGTACTTCTTGGTGACACAGCTAAAGGTTTTCAGCTAGGTCAGCTGACTTGCCATGTCAGATAAACACTGTTACATAAGAGTAGATCTTTTTTATACCTAAACTTACCTGAATAGAAAACATTTCTTTTTTTCAGTAAACCACATAGACCACACTCTTTTGAAAACTGCCTTCCTTTATTAAACCCATTGTATCACTAAGTCCATTTCATTCTTTGCAAAGGCCACAAGTCATTATTTCTTTCCTGTCACTGTATAATTTTCCCTATGGTCCTTGTTCCTTTAACATAAATAAAGAGATGGTTTCCATTTCTGGGGTCACTCACTGAAACCACCGCAACAATGATTGCCGCAACCAATGGGGATTTCCTACCCAATGACACTTTTTAAACTAATCATCAGCATCTCATATCCTCATATTTCTTCCTTGCTTGTTTAGAGTTCTAATGAACTCTATGAAACAGCCCAAATTACCTCTCCTCACACCTTGACCCTCTTGTGTCTCTAACTCTATTACATTTGCCAGAAAAAGATATCAATCTTTTTTTTTAAGTATAATAGCACCAGAGTAGCTAGCTGATACTTCTGGAGATAATCTTACTACCTTGCTGAGCAGCCCACTTCAAACATCTGGCCTCAAATGTCAGCTGACCAGTCAACGACATCTAAAAAACCCACCAAATTTATATTTCCCTTCTCCCACCTACCTTAATTATTATTTTACAATACTTTTCTATCTTTTCTCTATCTTGGTATCTCCTCTCTCCTCAGCTGATTATCTCAGTTATTATAACATGTTAGATACAGCTGCTCATCTTCCTTCCATAAATCTATAGCCTCATTGCATTCAAACTTCCCCTGCATCAGGGATCCGGATCATCCACCTTCACCTTCCTAATAACTTCGTTCCTGCTATTGCCCCACTTCAATCTTGCCCCCAGTCCCCTCTACATTCAGTTCTTCCTTCTCTATAGACTCAGTTCCAAGACAAACACCCCTAATAATCTGCTCACTCTTGTTTTCATGATGCCTGGAGCTAAAGCCAGTGTCTATGCAATCTTCAACAGAACACTTCTTGGAAGTGTTGTCTTCAAAAACACAATTTGCGCTTTCCATTCTTCCCTCTAAGACTTCAATTTGGAGGCAAGATGGCTGAGTCAAACATGCTGAGTTTAAATTTTAATCAATTTTGCAAGTCTGCCTCCTATGACGATCACACAAAAATATATTATCACCGAAAGTATGATTTCCACCATATTCTTGATAAATAAAAAGGCTTAATGAAAACCCATTTTCTCACTGTGTGGCAAAAGCCCTATGATCATGTCTTAGACTTAAAAAGATTTTTAAATAGGAATTAAATAAAAATTAGAAAAGATTTATATTAATTTATAGAATTTATGTATAACATAATATAAATATATATAATTTATATATAAACATAGATATAAACACATAATTTATAGTAATTAGATAGAATAATTAAAGATTCATTATATAATTTATATCAATAATTATATAAATAAAAAATTACTATACTTCAAATTTTATTTTTTTATACTTGGATAAAAGATAATAAACTAAGTACACAGGATTTGCCTTCGTTGTCTTCTATCCATTTCTGAAAATAACAGCACAAACACATAATAGAGTGCCCACAGATGTTCAGACGCAGATCTATATGCATTGTTCAGCATAGGCCCTAACTCTGTGGCATTAGAAATATTTAAATTACTTTCTTGGACAAAGATAACTAATGAAACTTCCATATAGTACTGTGAATGCTAATAAACATAGAAGTATTTTTGACATAATTGCTCAAGAACCTATAATATAAAAAAATCAAAATTAGTTTACCAAATTTTTATCTTATTTTGATATGCTTCAATTTATAATTAACAATTGTATCTGTCAATTCACATATTACATGAGCCCATCTAGTATAACTAATGAATTTTGTAATAACCCTGGAAGACATTAGCTCTATACCAAATGAAATTTTGCCTGGCCACACGAAGAGCTGATAGTAGTAGCCTCTGAGGACCTTGCAATCCATTTTTTCTCATCTAATAACTTTCCATGTTTGGTTCAATAACTGGACATGACAGCTGGAAACAATCTTTGAAAACATCTAATAAATTTGGCTATTTACTTGTTTGCCCAAGTAATTAAACATGACAACTGAAGACAACCTGCTAAACCAAATTAAGTTTCACAATTTCATCATTTTTTACAAGAAACAATTTCTTTATACAAAAAAATCCAGTCTTAACAGAAGTTCAATAAATGATAATATGTGCCACAGTAATTTATAACATTTTTAAAAAATGTCTTTTTGAGACACATGAGAAATTTTATTTTCTGAGGGTAGACTTTGTTAGAATGCCAAGACTCTCAGAATGACATACATTCCCCTTAGAAAAGTCATGACCACTAGTGAGAGGATTCTCAGACAGTTCCCCTGGCCAAAGCACTGGGTCAGGAACCTAGGGTGACTGAGACTCTGATGAGAGTTTTACATGTCCAAAGACAAATGATGCACAAATCACATGGAAAAAAATTTAAAAAGGGTGAAAAATTTAAGTGTTAATGAGACAGTGAAGGAAACATGAGGACTCAAATTTGTTCACCCGCTTGGGAAACTAGTATTCCATTATTAAACGAAGTTGAAGGTGTGCATCGTGTCTTGTTCCTCATAAATTGTGTCCCTTGGATTATACTCATAACTGTGTATTTGCACTGGGATTTGAGAAAAGGTATTACATTTTATCATTTTTTTAAGAGAAAGTCTTGCTCTGTTGTCTGGGATAGAGCACAGTGGTGTCACCATAGCTCCCTGAAATCTCAAATTCCTGGATGTAGCGATTCTTTTGCCTCAGCCTCCCCAGAAACCAGGCCTACAGATGAACACCAACATGCCTGACTAATTTATTTTTTTTGGTAGAGAAAAGGTGTTGCTATGTTGTTCAGGCTTGTCTCTAACTCCTATGCTCAGGCAGTCCTCTCACCTTGGCCTCCCAAAGTGCTCGGATTATAGGTGTGAGCCACCACACCCAGGCAGGAAATGTATTCTATGGCAGTACGATTTAAATATCAAAATAAGTTGTAATAAAAAAAGTCCATAAAGAGTTGAAGAAATAAAGAATAAAATTTTGATTCAATATAATCAAGGCAGACATAGCAATATTACACAGCAATGGAAATGAATGTGACATAGTTACATGTAACATTAAAAATTAATACTGGGGTAGAATGTAGAAGAAAAGTGGTGATTATATAAGATTAAGTGAAATATAATTCCATTTACAGGAATGTTAAAAATATTCAAATTAAGAAGTATCTTGTTTGAGATAAAAACATGTGGTGAAAGTATGAATAAATAGGAAGATAGGAAGAAGATGAACGCAAAATTTAGAATAGAGGGGACAAGGGGAAACAGAGGAAAACCAAAAAATCAGGGTAGTACATGCTCAAGTATGTATTGCATTTTTACTTTATACTTTGCCTATAATTTTCAAATCTTACTTTGTGCCTATTTAGTATTTAACAAAAACAAATTTTCCAAAGTCCAATCGAACATTTAGGAATTAACCAATGGGGGGAAAATATGATTTTCTGTTTACATCTTGGCTCAGCAAGTTTGCTGCTTTAGGTAAGACTCACTTGGAAAAAGGAGATAGGCTACATTCTTTTTTTTCCTTTATTAAATGTTAACTGTGTACATTAATGCAGTCATGGGGTACAGTGTGCTGTTTTCAGATATAATTTGAAATATTTTCATAAAACTGATTAACATAGCCTTTATGTCATTTTCTTAGTTATTGTGTTATGACATTTATATTCTACTTTTAGAAAGATTCACTTGTACCCTTGAAATATAAACCATAGAGGTGATCCCTCCAATCACCCTCCATCTACCCATCCACTCCCCTTCCTTCCCCCCCATATTCTTAGGCTATAATTAGGTTATAGCTTTCATATGAAAGCTATAAATTAGTTTCATAATAGGGGTGTGTATGCTGGATACTTTTTCTTCCATTCCTGGAATACTTTGCTAAGAACATTTTCCAGCTCTATCCATGTAAACATGAAGGACATAAAGTCTCCATCTGTCTTTATGGCTACATAGTATTCCATGGTGTACATATACCACAGTTTATTGATCCATTCGTGGATCGATGGGTACTTGGGCTTCTTCCATGACCTGGCAATTATGAATTGGGCTGCAACAAACATTCTGATACAAATATTTTTGTTGTAATGTGACTTTTGGTCTTCTAGGTATATACCTAATAAAGGAATTGCAGGGTCAAACGGCAGGTCTATTTTTACTTCTCTAAGTGTTCTCCAGATGTCTTTCCAAAAAGAACGTATTAGTTTGCATTCCCACCAGCAGTGTAGAAGTGTTCCCTTTTCTCCACATCCATGCCAGCATCTCTGGTTTTGAGATTTTGTGACTACATTCTTTAGAATCCTATTTTTAAACACTGATTATTACACAAATTATATCCAGCTGGCTGTATGAAGCCTAGAACTGGGACATGACACATGAGGAATGGGGCAGATCTCCTGCCTTCCCCTCCAGTTCTGCTTCCTCCCTTTCTCCTTTGTGTTTCCTCCTGAGTAGACTCTTGATTTCTCTCTTCCAGTAACTGCTGTGCAGACCACCTTCCTTGGCTTCTCTGCATTGTCCTTTTTCAGTGCACTAACTTGGGGCCCATCAGTCCGTGTTCCTTCTTCAGTGGGCCTCCTCCAGCTGGCCACAAACTCTGTTTTTAGTACAATTCACAGGAAACAGAATCTGGTGAGTGGCTGCATGTCCATCATTTTAACAGACATAATCAGTTGCCTTCTTGTTATTCAATCCACTGCAACCAGAATGAAAGTGGATGGAACAAGTCCATATGTTTACCTGACAGAAGCTGGAATCTGCAGAAATTTTCAGAGAGGAGAATGTAGGGCAGGGCAGCCACTTCTAAGTCTAACAGGCACACGTTTATGTTACATTGAATCTTATGCATGACGTTTCTCCATTGGGGCTTTGTGGAGCTTCCCATCTGAGCTGAATATTCTCTGCAGTAAATGAACATTTTCCTAGTGTGTTTTGTGGTCTCCTTCCTTTTCTGCATTTCCATTCTCTAGGATGATCAATGGCCACTCCAGGACCTGCAGCCGGAGATCAGGAGCATGACAGTTGGATAGTTCTTTACCTAGGTGACAAGTTCCCAGAGAGTGTTTTAGGTTTCAAAAAAATGTCCAGCAGCAAATGTTTCTTGCGTAGTGTTGACCTCTGCCTTATCTTTCCTTTAACTTGTCTCTATGTGCTGCAGGCAATAAAATGATGAGTTGAAATAGTGTACGTGCCTAAACAGATAACCATTTCCAAATCTAGAAAAGCACCCCATTGTCGGTAGAGTAGCATACTGCTTCTCCTGCTAAACATGTGTCTGGATAATCTCAGGTCACATTCTCCCTCTGGACTCTACTATGTATATTTGTAGAACAGGAATCTACAAATTGCATTTACCAACCTCTTATGACTGCTAGGTCCCTGTTAGTTTCTGCCAATAGGAGGCACCAGGGAAGGTGGTGGTGGGATATTGGGACTCTTACCTTCTGAACTCAGGACTGGGGTGACTGGACTGGGAGTGGAGCATTTATTGACTTTAGGAGGGTAGGCGCCACACCTTTGGGTAGGTTTCAGCTTGAGAGACATAACACATCCTCAGCAATCCAGGACTGACCGCCAGTGAGTCTCCGAGAGCACAGAGGCAGGTGCAGGTGAATGGCTTCAGTGATTGGAACCATTTGCACCAGCTGCCTTTCTGTGTCTTTGGCTTCTTCCGCCCATCTACTTCTGTTTGTCCTCCGTGCTCTTCCAAAATCTATGGAGATAATTTCCTGGGTTGAAATCATTTTGTTTTAAACATTTGGTGTGGTTTTCATTTTCCTCTCTAAACCCAGACTTATACATGGCTGTTCTCATGTTTTGCTCCACTTAGGCTGAGGCTTCAGCATTCCTACTTTGGCTGAAGCTGAGAGGGAAGGCCTGTGTCTGCATGGGAGAATACAAACTTGAGAGTAAACTGGAGAGTGAGAATGCTTTGTGGATGAGGCCCTCCTAGTGTCACTACACTCTCTAAGCACTGTGATTTCAAGGAAATATTCATGTACACAAAGCAAATAGCCAGCACAATTTTAAAATAAAATTTGCATTAATTCTTATAGTATAAGGTCAGATTTTCAAACATTCAAATGGAATATTTTTCTAAGAATGTTTATTTTCAATTTCAAGATATGTAGCTTTTTTTTTTTTTTGAGAGTCTCACTTTGGCACTCTTGGTAGAGTACTGTGGCATCACAGCTCACAGCAATCTTAAATTCTTGGACTTAAGCAATTCTCTTACCTCAGCCTCCCAAATAGCTGTGACTACCGGTGTCCATTACAAGGCCCAGTTATTTTGTTGTTGTTGCCGTTGTTATTGTTGTTTTAGTAGGACTGGCTGTGTTCGAACCCACCAACCTGGGTATATGTAGCTGGTGCCCTACCCACTGAGCTACGGGCTCTGCTGAAATGTAGCTTCTTCATAGAATGATGGCTGAAGTGGTAAAAGGCTTCAAACTCCTTCAAAATTAAATCTCTACTTTTGACAATATTATTTTATGTACCTGAAATATGAGAACATTATAAAAATGAGGTTAAATACTTGATCATAAAAAATATACCAGTGGAAGAAAAGAATTAACAATTTGTGAATGCCCTCCCTATAGAGGCACTGACATTCAGGCACAACATTTATAAATAAATGATGGTCACTATTTTTAAATAATTCACTCTAGAGTTATACACAAACTACATTTAACATATAATTCTACTTACATTGGTGAGCACCAAATCCCTTCCCACTGTATATGGGTGGGGCCTTATGCACAAAGACAGGGCAACTTCTTAAACTAACATGTACATGAGACTTCTATGTCTTCTGTTGTTTTTTAACTTTAAAATATTGCCTGTATCTTTCTATTTCTGCTGGACAACTGGGAATAGGGGAAGCCATAACAAACTTCTATTTGTGGGCAAGTGTTGGGAACATATTAAAAAAAAATGGAAGTTACTGAAGCTGGTATCTACTTCTCCACTCTTTTCATAGCACATCCAAAAATAGTTTACATGTGATATATACCAAAAGGGATATGTTTGTAAAGACATTCTGAAATTCTACCCAATTTCATGAGAATTTTGAAAGATGAGGAAGCCCCTTAGCATAAATCCTGAATTCTTCTGAATCTTTTTTAATTTCCAAACATTGTACTTTCAAATCACTAAAATCAGAACTGCCAAAATGGTGATAGGAAAGTTAGGACCAATGGATAAGAGACAGCTTAACTTGGGTCAGAGATAGGAAGAAGTGTTAGAGCTTATAAGAATAATTAGATAATTAGAATCTCATCAGATGTAACCTCAAAATTAAACCATGGGGAACCACTAGTGAGATTCATTAAAATCTCACACAATGATGACATTATTCCTGCCAACTCAAAACCAAAACTCAGAAGCCTAAAAAACTGAGATTGAGAAAGAATGTGGTCCATCACTGTGGTCTCTGAGGGGAGTAGCTGAGCTTTCACAGTTTAAATTTGGGGCATGGGTTAAATAGTGTAAAGAGAAAAACACCACACATCTACCATCTCCCTTCCCTTCTCCTTCCCCTAAGACCTCTTGCTCTATACCAGCAAAGTGAATTAATCCTTAGTATGGATGACTGGGAAAGATTTCACAGAGGAGGTTTTATTTAAATTTATTCTTTAAAAATATATAGAACTTGGACAATGTGAGAAGAGGTAAAGGAAAATAAGAAAGTATGCACTTCAAGGGAAAAATACTTCAATGAGCAGAATAATTTTCAGAAGAGGTGACGCACCTGATTGGAAAACACATGTTTCTGAAGCAGACACAGGAAAGGAGAGAAAAATGCCTCGATTCTCATTTAGGAGGCAGGGCATGGAATTTGGGACGTGGGTAAAACAGGGATAACTCAAGTGTATCTAAGCAAGTCCAGAATGGTGAAACTGGTAATCACTTGAAGTATTAAAAGGATTTTACGATAAAGGACAAACAAACTACGGCTGTTATATAGATGGAGTTCTGATGAGGTGTTCCAAGTGTTACACTTCTGCAGTCATTGATGTAAATATTCTTTTTAAAGCAATAAAAATAATAAGTCGACTCATAAACAACAGCAAGGGATTGAGGATGTTAACATGAAGTCTGAAAGTCAAGTGCAACTTTTGACTCCTCAAAAATGTCCATTATTGACTGGAAGCCTTACTAAGAATGAATAGTTGATTAACACATATTTTGAATGTTATATGTATATATACTTTATGTGTACCATAAAGTAAACTAGAGAGCACTTTATTAGGAAAATCATGAAAAGGGAAAATACACTTACTATTTATTCAGTGGAAGTGAGTCATTGTAAAGGTCTTCATCCTCAACAATGAGTCAGCTGAAGAGGAAGAGGAGGGGTTGGTATTTCCCTCTGAGGGTCATGGAGGTGGAAGAGAGAGAGTGGGTGAAAGAGGAGGCAGGAGAAGAAGGCAGATTGGTAACTTTACAGAATTACATCAAAATTTTTGTCTGACTTTTTGCTTCTTCATTTCTCTAGGAAGTTTTGATATGGCACCAACATTCTAACATTCTCTTTAGTGTTAGTGTCCATCTCGTAGAAGGGTCTCTGCTGTGAAAAGTAAGTCAAAGCAGTCCTGAATAATTGGAGTGCTTCTGACAGATTGTGTCATGTTCATTTGTCTTCTGGCGTTGATTCTTGTACCACTGGGTGGTACTGGTTCAGAAGCACTCTTCTCCATCAAATCAACTGCTAATTCCTTTGGTGGGATGTCTATTGGCTCTCAAATTTCTCCAAGTTTCATATCTTGAAA
>NW_003852458.1:7605998-7615836 GCF_000181295.1 Otolemur garnettii | reverse complement strand
ACCTTGAGGATTTGGGTAGAGAAGGGAATTGTCCAATATCAAAAGAATCTTAAAAGCTTCTTAAGACTCTTAAAAGTACTACTGACATGGTACTTCCTTGCTTCAGGAAAAAGAACCAGTGGAATCAATGAAGAAAAATGGTACTCGTGGTTCAGGCCTTCCTATTATACAACCAAAAGATGAGACGCTGATGTTCATCTTTTTCTTCTGGGGCTTGAGGATTAACAGCTTTGTAGATAAGGGCTATTCTGATCAGAAACCCAACTTCATTTGCATAAAACAATAAGTTAGACTATCCCTTCCTGCCTTGAAACCTGGCATGATGTTTTCCTTATTACTAATAAATATCCTTCCCCCCACAAGAATTGGCAGTTTTGTCTATATTAAAAACTTGTTCAGACAAATGTCCTTTCTCCTCAAAATTTTCTTAATAATATCTGGAACTCATCTGCTGCCTCAGAAGCAGCTTCTCCTAATGTCTTGGCACTTTCTAAGATAAACCTCTTTCTAAAATTATCAAGCCATCCTTTGCTGTCATTATATCCTCTTGCTTTAGATCATTTGCTTTCCTTTTACTTTAAGTTCTCAAATAATCATTTTTGTTTTTCTCAAATCATACTACAGCCTATGGGTTTGCCTTACTGATGGTAATCTTGAACCCACATAAAAGCTGCATTTTCAATGTGAAATAAAAAAAAAAGGTATTGCATTTTATAAAAAGTGTAAGGTTTCAGTGCTTGCTGGCACAGCTGCAGCAAGTTTCCCAAATTTTCTTTTTTTTTTTTTTCTCATATTGGCTTTTATGCTGGATTCACTTGTCTTGAAGTGGTGGACAACCAGGGATGCAGACCTCAGTCTCTGGTACGTATTAAGTAATTCAGCTTTTTCTTGTAATGTCATGACTTTTCTCTGCTTCTCAGGAGCACTTCCAGCACCATTAGTGGCACTTTGTATGGGGCCAGTGATGTTATTCAAGGTTTATGGCATTATAGCAAACACAGTAAAAATATGCAAGAAATCTGAGATACTGCTTTTTACTGGAATATGCAATTTGCTGGAGAGATTAACTGCTCAGGAAAGGATGATTAGCGGCATGTGGGGTTTTAAGGGAATACTAGCAACATTTGGCTTCACTGCAGTAGTAATAAGAGGTGGTTATAAAACAATGATAGTAGCACAGTAGAGTTAATTTTGTGCATTTAATATTGGACAGTGCATCTTTACATTAGTTACATTTTTCTGAACTGCAAATTTTACCACGTAAGGTCTGTAAGTGTGTGCATAAATGTTGATAACTTTTATTCTTTAGAATAGACTTGTGTATATTTTACAGTAGTAAATGACAAAGTAGACTAGCATGGACATAGCCTTTGTCCATTCATGACATACCTAACTTTTTTAAAGTATTTCAATATTTCTAGGCCATATAGATCATCTGTGAATTTTTTTTCAAATTGTCACACATCTCCACAATATTTTACAAGACATTTATCAAAAAAAAAGCAAAAACAAACAAACAAACCTGCTTATAAGTGAGGCCACACAGTTGAAACTTGTGTTTTTCAAGGGTCAACTGTCCAGTGTAACAGAATGAGCATGGGAGTGTAAGCCAAGGGCCAGAAAACTGAAGTGGTATTTGCCGTCAGGTAACTTGGTGGTGTACATGTGCTGAGGATATTAGATACTCCATCAGAGATAGAAAAAAATGTTTGTGAAAGTTAACATGAAAAATTATCAGAATATTTAGGTCTAGTCATCACAACTCAAACTAGGCAAACGACCTCTCAATTCTGGCCTGTCTTTCCATTGCGCTTACAATACCCAGATGGAGTCCCACTGCATATGTTTTCCTGAAGACAGAGATGATTTACTCTCATTTTACTTTCCTAGTCAATAGTGGTCTCTCTGAGCAGAAATGCAATTTATTCTTTGTGCCAGTCTTCAAGGGTTTGAAATATAACCGAAACGCACTTTTCTAAATTCTTAACTGTAGCAACAGAAGAGATCACCATAGGTAATCTTTTTATTTATCATCTATGCTGAGTGTCCCTGCATTTTAAACATCCTGGCATGTTGCAAAAATACAAAACATTCCTCTGTCACCCTTTTCTTCTTTAGTTTTTCATTGGCTTCCATTCAAGTTCAGGAGACATTATCTTGGCAATCTAAAAGACTTGCACTTCCTTTCCCCCTTGGATCAAACTGAACACAAATCATCTCTTTTCCATGGAAAGTACCAAGACAGTATTTTCCCTCACCAGTGAATCAAAAGAACTCAATTTAGCTATTTGGCTTTCTTTTCCTAAATCAACCAAGCTGTTTCTCACTAATATTGACCATTGCTCAAAGTTGCATTGACTAAAGCAATAAACCTGGCAGAAATCTAAGTAGGCTTAAGAGAATTGAATAAAAATCGTATCTTTTTTATATATAAAACTAAAAAGCAAACTGTGAAAAGTCATTTTAAACCTATTCTATTGACAAAAAAGCTCACATTTTTTTAGCTTGAACTCTCCCCTTTTCCAGTCCATCCTCTCTGCATCAGGGGTATCTTTATTCCGTTTAACACACATGCAGTCTAATTAATGTATCTTTTATTTTCTTTTTAATGCTATGTCCGCGTATGGTAGAATCTCACTGTTTTCTTTTTCTTCCTTTATATCTTCTGCAAACCTTTAAAAACAGTGATAAAGGGTTGTTTTGTCCAACAAAAATAAAAGGTTGGACAGCAGAACATCCTTCTACAAATTCTTTAATCTATTTCTCCATATTCAACAATTTCTCTAACCACTTAATTGATTTAATCAGCTGACTTCAGGACTCATTTAGTTATAAAGCTTTTCCCTGATGCAAATAAGTGTCAAAAATTAATTTAAAACTAGTACATTCGTTCCTCTTTTACCCAGTAGTGACACAGGTATTTCAAGGTTCCAAGAGGTTGGAGCCAAAGAAACTAGGCCGGACAATAGGAATGCGGGGCCCGGAGATGTATCTTTGGATCCTAACACTGTATTTCTGTATAATATTCTGGCATCTCTTCTGCTATAGGAAGGTTATGAGCTGAGAGTCGGTTACCATTCTGTTGTCCTGAAAAACTTACTTCTTTCAGTAATCCTACTGTAAGCATCTCAATTTTCTCGCTGGTATGCAGAGAATGACAGAATAGCCACTCCAGCAAGTGCTTAATAAACTGTAAACATTAACAAAGGTTGATAAAGCACTTCAACAGCTTTCCACTGAAATCAAGTGTTATGTGGCTTAGGCAGAAGTTGAATTATCATGTCATGTATTTCCTACCTGTCGATTTTGCTTTCAAGAACTACAACTAAAGCAAGCTCATTGGTCATTACAGATGAAGCCAAAAATGTTACAGAAAACATACTGATATCTTGGAAGTAGTTATCTGAGCTTATAGAATCTCCCTTTGAGACTGAGATTTAAATCACAGGGCGTAATGTCTTTGTTAAATTACATTCCCAGAGTTAGGCTCAGCGCCCATCGGACAGTGGTTGTGGCAACAGCTGCATACACTGAAGCTAGTGGGTTGGAACCTGGCCCGGGCCAGCTAAACAACAATGACAACTGCAACAAAATAGCTGGGCGTTGTGGCAGGAGCCTGTAGTACCAGCTACTTGGGAGGCTGAGGTAGGAGAATTGGTTAAGCCCAAAAGTTTGACATTGCTGTTAGCTGTGATGCCAGAGCATTCTCCTGAGGGCGACATAGTAAGACTCTGTCTCAATAAATAAATAAACAAATAAATAAAATGATAAAAACATATTCCCAGAGTTATCAAGTTAAGCCTAGCTATTATAAAAATGCAGAACAATGACTTAAATAATTATCTCATTTATTCAAAATTTGGTTAAGATTATTAAAAACTTGGTTAATTTTGCAATCCACTTACGTTCTCTACGCTTTATTACTTTCCGTGTGCAAAGGATAAATAATATCTTTCTGAGGAATGACTATTGAAATTAATTATGCATACATAGGATTAAGATGTATCTACAGAGAACATAATGTGGTAGGCCGAATCACAAATGACCATTTTAAGAAAGCAGCATTTGTGTTCTGGCTCAGGTCTTTTCCAAAGAATTAGAATAATTAATGCAAGGACAGAGTGAGCATTTAATCTGTTCATGAGGTTCTTCTTATTTAAAAATATTAACTTCAGAATGTAGATTAAGTCCTCTAAGGAATATTGACCAAGTGGAGAGAAAGGGTCTATGTAAATTTAGGATTTTTTTATAGTTTTGAGACTGATAGCATCAAAAATGAGAGTTCCCTCTTTCTGGGATATGTTAGCTCCTCCCATGACCCACATCAGCATCTCTGTTTGAGGACTGTCACCTTGAGACGTCCATCCTGCTCACTCCTCCTCACCTTTGCACCATCTATTCACTTCCTCTTCAACATCCTCACTTTGATACACCTGTTAATTTACACATTTTTTGTCCAATAGAAACTTAGTGCTTTCCCCAAGCTTTAAGCTTTAAAAACATCTCACCAAGCTGCAAAAAAGGAAACATCAAAATCCAAACAAAATACAGGTATGGTGTCAACTAAATGATTATTATATAATTGTAGGTGAATTGTGTTTAATGTGAAATTAGTGCATTTTGGACTTTTTGTTATTATGTGTGATAGGATTTCCAAAAGTAAGACCGCCACATACTGATAAATACCTTCAGTGGACTTTACCCAAACTCAAAATATTCAAACAATTCTCAGCTTCCTCCCTCACAACACTCTTCCTCATCGTTCTTTAACTTAGCACCAACAGAATACCACCAGATGGTCCCCAGAACCAGAAAACTAGGGTTATCCTCTCCTTTTGTCAAGGTAACAATATCCTTCATCTCCCCGGAGTATAATACCTACCCTCCATTCTCCCTGGGCCCCCTTTAGTCTGGAGCCTCATTTTTCTGAGCTCTGAGCTGGACTCTCGGCATCTAGTCTCAACACTTTCTGCCTTAGTAGTTCTCATACTTTACATTTCTGGCGCCACCTGCCAGTTAGATTGTGATGAGACTTGAGAATTTGCTTCTTTGTACTTCAGAAAGCTCTCTCAGTGACTTTAACCTACACTTTGAGAAACACTGCAAATTTTCTTGTTCAAAGAATAACTAGAACTTTTTTCCTTTCTGAAACGCATCTGATTCTTGTGGTTTAAAATGATTTATTGCAGTATTTATATATTTTTTTATATTTATATATTCTTAATCTGGCTGGTGTCTTCTCTTCCTTCAGTGCTGATTGTCATTTCCACCAGCCTGTCTGTCCTGATACTTCATTTGAGTTAGACACCTTTTCTTTAACAGCCTTCAGCACATACTTCTAATGATCTTAAAATATCAGTTAGGTCTGCCGTCTGTACTAGCCTGTGAGATTCTGGGAATTAAGGGCTATTTCTTGAAGGTTTAAATTAGTAGCATCTAGCCCAAAGTCTAGAAGATTGCAGGTAGTCAATAAACCAAGTGAAATTGAAAAAAGAAAATTTGTTATTTGACTCCTCTTGTCCTATATTTTTGTATACTTAGGGAATTTTTAGCAAAAATACCAGCCTCACATTACTCAAGGTAGATTATACTGTGCCAAAAGAACTATTTAACTCCTAGATTTCAATGGCTTATCAAAGTAAAAGTTGGGTTTTTGCTCATGTTACAAGGAAAATGCAGTTTGGGCTGGACTTTAGTACTCAAAACCCAGGCAGACAGATACTCAGACATCTCATTACGAAGTGTCGGGGCTGCCTAGAGAACTTCTCTTGTATCTTTTAGGGCAACACAGCCATGCCACTGTTATTCATATTTCATAAAGCAGAACTTGTCATGCACACTGCTTAATTTTTCAAAGGCAGTCCATGAAGAGGAGCATGTGGATACTGGAGAAGTCTAATGTCTCTGCACGGAGGGCTTCACGTGTGGAATTTAAAATCTCTCTGGAATTGAGCCCGCAAATCTATTGAGGCCATCATTCTCAGGACTGATTGTCTCTATTATTTACATACAAGTCAGAGTAGATTGAAAACTCGGCAATCAGAACAGTCTCAAATAGATAGAAACTCTTCTAAATTATTTCATCTACAGAGGATGATTAGAGAAGTAAAAATTGTGTAATTATTAATTTCTCTGGCTATTTCTTTTATTTAAAATTGATTGGATTAATAAAAGCTGCCACCTTTTAATCAGTTCAAGTCTTTGCTTTTTTGTTTTAGGTAAGTTCGATGAGCCTATTTTTTGTATGTTTTCAAATTTGTATACTTTTATGCAATGACATCGTGTGGTATGTTGGAAAAGGCCAATATAAATAGAAGCAATTTTCTACAACTTGGGATACATTTCCTCTAAATAAATTGTTCAATTCTTTGCTATCTTTATTATAACTATTCTAATGTTTGGTTTTACAGATATTTGGGTAGCCTAGGCTTTGTAGTTATTAATTTTTAAATAAAATACATGTGGTATTTAACTCCTGGCCCACTAAACTATAACAATTCCTGGAAACCGAGGCAGGTGCAATTATCTTGCGTTAAGTCTCACCCACATCTTACTGATTGAGCGGTCGGTCAATTACATCACAATGAATGAAGTTCCAACGAATAATGCAAACTGAAACTATAGTTGCCAAAGAGTGTGATAAATGTTCTTTATTTCACTTAGCTTTCTGCCCACTCTAATTTAAAGAAATTTTGTCAATTGGTAGTAGTAATAATTTAAAAAAAAAAGAAGAGGTTAGAACATCATTAACTCAAATTTAATGAGTCAGTTTACTGTCGCCATTGAAACGAGCCAAATCTTTATTTGGGGAAGAAAATCAAATCCCTGCTTTGGAGGTTAATAATACTGATCGTGCACATGTCCTATCCTCCCTGAATGAAGTGATTACCCATAACCCACCTCAAATTATGGGGAATACTTAGGGACGATGCAGTTAGAAGTCCAAAACTGGAAAAATGGAGAGACATTTGAAGAAACACTTTCTTGAGTAAAAGGCCTCCTTCCAAAAAGGGCACGCTTCCAAAAGCATGGCTGGATTGCCCATTGTAATGATTCTATGTGGCCTGTTTTATTAATCTCTCCTTTTATATTTTTAAAAAAGGGGAAATTTTAAGATCTGGAGTTAATGAAAGGAGAAACCAGAGGTTTTTAAATGACAACTTTATAAGTCAGTGTCTGAGGCAGGAAAAAAATATGGATCCCTTAGTCCTAACTTAGAGTTACACACATCAGTGTTTCCTAATTCCATTCTACTGTTTTCTGACATGTAAATTTTTCTCCAAGAGAAAGCTCTGTGATCAAGTAAGATGAGTCACATTGCATATTCTTTTCAGAGAGACATAATGTATATTTTTAAAACAAAGAAAAATTAAAGGGTTCCTATGATGAAGAATTGCATTTAATTTTGCTTAACCCAACAAACACACACTTTTTCTTTTGTGGTTCAGTTACATCTATGACCGCTTTCCAGAGCACAGATGCTTTGCTGTTTGCAGTGAAGTAAATATACACTAAGCAATAAAACAGAAAGTAGCTCAGACCCATTTTCCATTGCCTATGGTCTTTAGGGCGGGAAGCATACATTCCTGGACCAGCAAGGTGTGATAAAGACGTGGATATAGATCATTCTGCTCTGGTTTTCATCACCCTTGCCTCACTCATTTGACTCAAGTTTGTTTAAAAATAATTTTAATGTGGTATTTTCTGAACCAACTTATGGAAGTGTCCCAGCCCATGTGTAATGCTCAAATGCTAGGAGTTGGTATCTTGTGTAACTTGGTGTCAGACGGTAGCTGCTTATCAGAATTTATGCATTTATAGCACTTATCCCTACGGACCCAGGTGGCTGTCTTCAATATGAATGAGAAGATGATCTCATGTAACACTGCCTTCCCACTTCTCATTTGTCCAAATGCACTGATAGTAATATTCTTTACAAAAATCCTTTCATATCCCTAGGAAGTATCATTAAATCAGCCATTATGTATAGGATAACAGTTTCAAGAGAGATACACTAACATTCAAATATTCATTAATGTGGTATAATGTAGGGGGTTGTGTCTTTTGATGTGCTCTTTTTGACTATAATTTTGATGTAGTTTTTAAAAAATAAAATTTACTTACTCTTTCTGTACATGCCCACATCTGGGTATGAATATAGATAGGCTGATCTAATCATTAAGTCTTTCCAATATTAACATCTAAAATCCAAGGGGAATGATTAACATGCCCTAAAGGAAACTAAATTTTATATTATTTCTAACCCATCAGAAAAAAAAAAAACAACTAATAGACCAAGACAAGGGTTATTTTGTATACAAATCATATTATGATGTGTAAACCCTCTGCCCAGAAGGATCCGAGCATTATTATAGATAAGGGTAATACTAGGATGGTTTGCATGTTTTTAATGGTGATGTCATGAATATATGTCATCCTTTTTGAAATGTAAGGAAATGCCCATAATTATAATAATATTCATTATTTTCATTAGGATGCAGGGGAGCTAATGTGACAACAATTTTATACCCTGTAAATATGCTCGTGTATTAAAGAGATCTGCAAAGGTAAAGTGGAAACCGAGAGTTTATAGCCACTAAAGGGAGACATTTTTTTTTTCCTTTTGCTTCCAAGAGGAAAAATCCAGGAAAAATTTTACCTAATATTTCACCAAAGTTTTATTTATTTCCTGAATAATCAATTTCAGTATTATCAACCAAAATTTCAAGGTCAAGAAAGAAAAAAAGCATGAAAATCTTGCTACTTTGGTACAGAAAAGAAAAAGGAAAATTCATATACTTTTTTTCTATTCTAAGAGTGATTTATGATTTGGCCGTAGATCATGGGAGCTTTATTGTCCTATTTCCCAGCATGTGTGCATTTGCGATAAGCTTCCGTGCAGACCATAAGGCAGGACTTTGGACATGACCAAATTGGATTACTACTGTATGAAATAGCTGGGTTGAACTGCATCTCTCATAATCGTATATTTACTGTTATCCATCTATGTTATGGGCTACATCTTAAATCATTGGAACCTGGACAAGCATTGGACAGAAGTCAATTAAAGTTTCTTAATTTATAATATTGCTTGTATGACCAATTTCCTGCTTTCTATTTCTTTGATTTATTAATTTACGAATGACTTATTCATACATACTTCCAACAACTATATGGATCCCTATGACAATTCTGAGACAGACTGTGTTACTGTCCATTAGTTTCAACTTGCTCGGCTTATCAGCGTTGCGAGGAGGGCTTCGTTTGTTTCCATATGGGCACATTTGACATTTCTTGAGTTTTGCGTATTTCAAACCTTTTGAAGGACGCACATGTTTATTTAGGGGCTACTAAAGCCTAGTGGACACTTTGTGCCCTTTAAGATCCAAAGAAGACATCTCTGATCTCTGGTAGCTTCCAGCCCAGAGAAAATATGAGAGACCTTGAGTTACCGTATTATGTGACAAGGGATATAACTGTGGAAAGCACAGGAGGCCCAAGAGATATGCTCAAGCGTGAACAGAATTGAGGCTGGGGAGCCAGAAGAGGCTTCTCGAAGGAGGTGAGGCTGACCTCAAGCAAACTGGGAAGGGTGATGGCAGAAGGAATGCTGGGCTGCAGGGAGGCAGAGGGGAGCAAGTCAGGAGACAGAATAGTTAGGAGGCTGCTGCAGTAACCAAGGAGACAATCGCCTGCAGGCTTCCTCAAACCAAGGCCCGCAGGCCACATGCAGCCCACGTAGGACATTTATGCGGCCTGCCAGGTGTTTTTGCCCCTGCTGCCTGTCCTGCTTAGCAGCCAACTTTTCCGGGGGCCTGCTGGCCCTCCAATGGTCTGA
>NW_003852458.1:7604923-7605781 GCF_000181295.1 Otolemur garnettii | reverse complement strand
GAACATGGAACACAATGGCAATGAAGTTCAATTAGTGGTGAAACTAGTTATTTAAAAAAGTTGTCTTCAGGTAATTATAAAAAGTCCAGAAAAAAAGTGTTGTTTCTCCACTTGAGGTTCAGAATTTCTATTACAAAACTATGGTAGATCAAATGATTTGCATAACATTAAAATCCTGGTCAAAGTTTTTCTATCTGGGCTTACCTAGAACACTGAGTGTAAGGAATTCTATGACATGTTACCATTTACTGAAGGTGACTTCAATTTTTCACTGAGATAATAAAGAGTCAAAGTTAGAATTAGCAACAACTGAAGAACATCTAGGATCAGTACATATCACTAGGGAATTGCTTGGTCTATTCTGGGCAGATTTTAATCCACAACTTGGTAAAATTCTTTCTCTTAATAAATTTATCAAAGCAACAGGATGCATGAAAGATCATTGGGTTTATTTTTAAACAGCAGAGGAAGCCTCCCCTATCCTTTATCTTATTTGAGTTTGCCTTTGCCTCCAAAAATGAACTTCAGTGTCACATTCTCATAGAAAACTGCAGAGCCCTACACTCTGGACAGAATTTAACCGAAGTATTAAGAGTTACATGGAAATCTACCTAAAGGAGATGAAGGCAAAGTCACAGGATATGTACCAAAGAAGTGAAAGTGGCAAAGATAACATAACAGAAGAGAAAATACACCCTCCTTTAAATGTGCACTAATTGTATGGTGTCTTTATAGGGGCAGCTAATTAAAAGCTGTGTCTCATCCAACAATAAATGAAACAGGTTATTTGCTTTGGGTAACTTGCTCAAGTCAAAAAACAAAAATAGCAGTCTTGATGGGCATAAGACCCACAGCAAG
>NW_003852458.1:7600875-7604566 GCF_000181295.1 Otolemur garnettii | reverse complement strand
TTTGGTCTTTGCTTTGATTCTAGAGATCTCAAAAGCTCAAGGCCAGATTGATTTTTCTGACTACTTCTTTCTTCTTAAATTCTATTATTGCACCTACATTCCATGAAGAGCAGTGCACATGCCTATGTAACCCTCATCTCTAATAAAGTCTCACATGTTTCCCTGGTCTCTTTCTCACTCAGTCCATGATGTCATGGTCCTTTGTCAATACATTTCATCAAAAGTCTAAAATGAAGGTCAAGGAAGTAAGTCCAAAGAAGAGCACATAAAAGGCTCTATGCAGACATATTAGCCTGGCATTCAAGGCTCTTCATAACCTCTTCCTACTATGCCCCTGGCTTCTCTTGGCACAAACATTTTCAGGTCAATTCATACCCATAGTTCATACCCCTTGGACCCCAGCACTCCTTTATCCAATTTGGTTACAGTCGTGTTTATCCTTTCTCCTTCCATTTCAGTCTCCGAATCTAATAACTTATACATAGTCCTACGTTATCTATTACCTTGTTGACTCACTGCTCCACATTTATCTCTTCCACGTTTGAATTTCTGAGACCATTTTTCTAAGCAGCATACTGTCAGTCTTAGGACATCTTTTATTTGATGCTCAACTCTGTTTACATATATTTCTATTTCTGCAACTACTTTCTAAGGGCTTAAAAACCAGGCTGGTATTTGTATCATTTGATTTATTTTTAGATGGATCTATGGAGTTATTTACCCCTTTTGGACATGTGGCAGGCTTATACATCCTCAATCCCTTTAAAATTAGGAAAAGCCTTATGACCTGCTTTGGACAATGAAATGTGAGAGAAAATGATATGTGTCACTTACAGGCATAAACTTTAAGAGCTAGCTTATAGTTCATCTTGTTCCCATAACCTGTGTTGTATATAACAATAGAGTCTCTATCAGCTTGGGTCCTTGATTGACTGTAGTGGTTGACTCTACAATTGATCTGCAATAGATATGTACTCTGAGAGAGAAATAAACAGCCCCTTTGATGTGACATTAAGATTTGGAAATTCATTGTTTCAGTAGTATAATCTATAATTTCCTACAAGATTAACTGTCCTAAATAATTGTGACACCTGCAGCGAATACCCAGTAAATACTTCTGGAGTAAAGATTATAAAGACTTAACTAGACATTATAATTTATTTTAGAGCAATCCCAGTAGTAAATAATAAACATAACCAGGGATACTAGTGAGAAAGTAAAAACAGCAAAAAGATGATTTTGTGCTGACTTATACAAAATGAAGCTTAACAATTTCCTTTAACTCTGATTGACCTTTGAAGTACTGAGAAAGTCCCGGAACAGCCTGCAGTTGCAAATATTTGATGTCTCAATTACTGGAATATTCATTTCTAAGGCCAGTTCGGAAATGGGGAGGAGGCAAGAAAGGGAAAGCTGAAAAGATGGATGTTTTATATAAATGGCAAATTGTGTGAGTTAAGAAAATTCGTATTACTTTGATCCAGTTCAGATATGTTTACACATGAAAGTTGTATGTACTGTGTGCTTTTAATACATGCATATGTTGTACATAGAACGTGTCAACAAGCAAAGCAGGTAGGCCGGCATGTGTTTTATGAAAGTAGCTATTTTCAGAAAGCTGACTGGCCAAAACTGGTAGTAATGACTTGATTGTTTATATAACATATAAAAACTGTATATAACACCTTCATGCTGAGTTTTTCCCTATTTGCAGGCATCTTCAATTAGTATATCATTTCATATAAACTCCCTGTGTACATATAGGAGTGAATCATGATAATGTTTTCAAAAATGACATAAACTATTGTCATATCTTTTTAGTTTTGTGTGTGTGTGTGTGTGTGTGTGTGTCAGAGTCTCACTCTGTTGCCCAGGCTAGAAAGCAGTGGCATCACCTGGCTCACAGCAACCTCAAACTCCTGGGTTCAAGGGATCCTCCTGCCTCAGCTTCCTCAGTAGCTGGAAATACAGGCTCCTGCCATGATGCCCAGCTAATTTTTCTGTTTTTAGTAGAGATAGGTCTCACTCTTGCTCAAGCTGGTCTTGAACTCCTGAGCTCAAGCGCTCCTCCTGCCTCAACTTCCCAGAGTACTAGGATTTCAGGCGCAAGCCCTGAGCCCAACCAGTTTTTTTTGTGCTTTCTTACATAATTCACACATTATTCCATAAACATTACTTCCCAACTTACTCTGTTCTAAGTCACGCTCTAAAGCAGTGCTTCTCAGATTTTAATGTGCGTATAATTGCTAGGGGATCTTTCAAAAATTCAGATTCAAATCCGGGAGGGTAGGAACGGAAATTCTATACTTCTAACAAACTCCAAAGTGATATGGATAAAGCTGGTATGGAGCACACTTTGAGGAGCAAGTTTCTTTCTTTCTTTCTTTCTTTCTATTTATTTTTTTTTATTGTTGGAGATTCATTGAGAGCACAAGAAACCAGGTTACAGTCGTGTCTTACAATCGTGTCTTGCCCCCCAAAGGTGTGTCCCACACCAAAACCCCACCCCACCTCCTTCCTTCTCTCTGCTCTTCCTTTTCCCCACCCCTCCTTCCTTCTTCTTTTTTTCTTTTTATTGTCGGAGATTAATTGAGGATACAAAGAACCAGATTACATTGATTGCGTTTGGGAGGCAAAGTCCCTCTTAAATTGTATCCTGTCCCCGAGAGATGTGTTTCTTTCCAGGCCTCTCTCCTTGGCTGGGAGCTGGCTTCCTTCTTCGAGTATTTTCAAGAGGAGCAAGGTTCTAATCCAAGTCTTTCATGTTGCCAGGGGCCTGCCTCAAGCTTATCCCTCTGAGAGCTTAGAGCTTCCTGGAGCCAGCGGCCGTTGCCAAGTACACTTTTCGGGAAATTCTCAGAGGCGCACCCCATGGTCATCTCAGAACATGACTAAAGAAGAAACTAACCAGTACAGTTGGCTGCAGAGCTCTTCTCATCATAAACAAGGGACCCATTGAACAGATGAGAATATGTGTGCCTAGTACCCACAGAGAAAAATGTGCAGACCAACCTACAGCCTATCGGGGAAGGGAAAGCAAAGAAACCAGGTGGGGCCTCCTAAGGAGTAGAGCACCAAGTGGTACCACTGGATACCTGCCTTCACATATGGCAGGTGTGTAATGCTCATTTGAGACAGATATGCCTCTGCCAGAGGCATCCTGGTTAGCTTAGCATTTCAACTGTGACTATCCATGTTCATTACACACTAGAGCTTCTTCATTATTCCAAAGCACTAAATATGAAAAAATTTGAATCTTGAGTACATTTGCATTATATGGATAAACATATCCAACACTATGTTTACTAAAGAAAATAAGAACGATCTGTTACTATATATTCCTCTGTTGCAAAAGTTTGAGCAAGTATTTTTGTGAAAGTTCCTCATTGTTACTATCAAGAATAGGAAGATATTATCATTGAAATAGTCATCAAAAACTTAGCAGCTATTTCAAGCACCAAGCCTAAAATAAAAAAGTATGTTTGTGAAAGCCAGCTCACATTTCATATTAAAAATTTATGAGGGTTGTATTGGAAAAGTTCATGTAAGCTTAATATTTAATGTGAACACTAGCATTTGTATTCTATTTGTCTTATAATTACATAACATAGTGAGTATAACTTTTTTATTAAGCCCCAAAGTGCCTAATAAATATTATAATTTCCATGTGTTTTATTACCGTCAAAAGGGT
>NW_003852458.1:7597271-7600210 GCF_000181295.1 Otolemur garnettii | reverse complement strand
AAAAAAAAAAGAAAGAAAAGAAAAGAAAAAAATACTTAGAAAGTAGTCCTTTTCTCAAATAAAAGTAAAATAAGTTATTCTATTAGGCAATACCAGGGGTGGCTTCTTTTAATTGGTGATCATGAAGCTCTTTCTCAGGAACTGTCTTTTAAATTGTGATCTGAAGGCCAAGGAGAAGCCAGTCATGTGATGATCGGGGGAGCAGGCACAGTATGGCAGAGACAGCAACGAATGCCAGGACTGGAAACTAAGCCTGGAAGAACTTGACCTGTGGCAGGGAAAGAAAGGCCTGTGTAGTTTTAACATTGTAGGTAAGAAGAAAGTGGTAAGAGATAAACTGGGAAAGATCAGCATGAGTCACATTATGGAGGGCCCTAGAAAGGGATTCATTCTGAGCATTACGGGCAGCTATTGAGGGCTTTAATTGGGAATATGGCAGCATGAGAGCTGGTGTTAAATTTGTGGCCTCTGGAGCCAGCTTAACTGGGTGCAGATCCCACCTCTGTCATTTCCTAGCTGTGTGTTATGGAAGAGTTATTTAACTTCTCTGTGCTTCAGTTTCCTCCCTGTAAGATGCTGATGGAAGTAGCCTCTGCTTCACAGGATTGTTGTGCTAATGAAATCAGATAATATTTGTGGTACACGGAGAATAGAGTTTAACATGCAGAGGGGCTACAGAGGATGGGTTTAATTAGGAAAACAACTGTAATTTTGTTTTTAAAAGATTATTCTGGTCCTACTTTTAATAACAGGTTGTAGAAGGACAAGGAGAGAGAACCTGGGAGACAAATTACAAGGCTATTCAATAGAAGCTGAACTGAACTAGCGTAGAATTGTAGACAAATAGAAATAAATATTTATATCTGTACATCAGTGATGTGGTGGCTATGGAACATCATGTCAGAAGGAACGTTTTAGACATGTAGTTCTATGATTAAGGTCTTCACAAATTTTCCAGGCCCAGATGAATAAAAAATAAATGTTATGGTGGAAAAGTTTTGGATGGCTTCTCTGTGGTGTCAGTCTGCCTTCTCTCAGGACTCTCAGCGACACTTTAGATACCTCACTCCATCGGGTATTTGCCAAGATGCAGGATGCTCCAGTGACCACTCCCTTTGCTGCCACCTTTGTTTTTAATTTTTTTTTATTAAGTCAAATACACATAGATCATGAATACATTCAGCATATGTGGCGTACAATGTGCTGATTTTTTAATACAATCTTCCAGCTCTCAGTCACTTATGTAGCTTGTTCTTTCTCTTTCTAGAAGCAAGGACAGAATATAATAGAATCTGTCCAGATCTTTAACAACAAAAATCAAAATTTCTGTCCCTGGGACCTGAGGAAGGATATATTTCTCAGCTTCTGATGTAGTTAGGTTGGGTTTATGGGACAGAATCTGGCCAGTAGAAGGTGGGTAGAAGTGATATAGGCTACTTCCCACCACGGACTCCAAATCTCCGTGGAAACCTACAGTCGGACCCCTCTTCCCACATGTATGCTGGGGCCCTACCATGGAAGCAACCTGGCTCTCTGAGTCCTCACTGGAAAAAAGCCCCAGTTTAATCTGCGTTAGACTGTGAAGGTGAGTGAGGAATAAACACATTATTGTGTTAAACAACTGAGATTTTTCAATTGTTCATTATTGCAGCTACTATTAATTATCCAAGTTAAGACTACCAGATAGTTCCAGCAAAGTACAGCACTTGGTTGATAAAAATATTGTTGACTGAGTTTTTAAAAATTAGGATATGGGTAGTTTATTGGTGAAGGACTATATGCCATTTATTTTTTGATGCAGCTTTTCTGAATTATTTTTGAAAACATTAATAAAATCACTATAGGCATGGATGTCAAGTGTTTGTATTGGATGCTCTATAGATGTCAAAGGGCACCTGCGAGCTTGGAACTTAGAGTTTGATTTAGGAGACAAGATGTAGACAGACAACAAAAAGCAAAAGCCATTGTGACGATGCAAATTCTAAAACAAGACATCTGATACTGAGTGCTATGGGTCCAGATAAAAAGACGTGATGCTGTGGGCCAGAGTCTACTGTGAGCAGTTAACCTTCACAGTGCCTCAAGAGAAAAACTGGGGAAGTAGACTGTAGTCAAAGCAAAATGATCAATATAAAGTTAATAACATATTATTTACTCAATAATATTACTGAGTAAAATATGACTTTTGTCAGAAATTAGGAAACAGATTCTACCTGCTTATTTTTCAATAAACCTTTTTGTTTCTACGTAAATAAAACATGTAGTATTATACACACACAACAGCTGCTCACCTTTGTTACTACCACTTCAAACTATTGCATATGCCAGTTCATCGATAATTATCCCTGTCCCTAACATTTCTGTGTATAACATCATTTGACACAGAATTAAAATCTAAGAAGAGTTTTAATACATGTGTATATGCCTTACTATACATTTTAAACATATATACGGACATATATAGTTTCTATGTAGTAAAAAGGAAGACCTTTTTAAAAATTAATTTTAAAAAGAATATGTTCTCTAGCAAATGCTCATATATAATGCAATGATGTCTTTATGGAGTTCATTTAGGTGGGTCTCTGTCTTCCTTTTACAACTTTTAATTATTTTATCCAAAGATGATAGCTCAAGATTAAAGAACAACTCAAAGCATTAAGTACATAATATAATGCTATTCACAAATGACTGTCCTTCAAACTTTTGCTTCTGGTATACATTTGCGTCTCCAGCAATAAATGTGGATAACTTGAGTAGGTAAGTATAATAGCCTTTCCCCAATCAAAATGTACTGCTCATACAAAAATCTACTATCATATATAGATATATAACATATATATCATATATATATATGATGTGTGTGTATACAATAACAAAATATATTGAACTATGATTGTCTATAATAATCATTATCCTCAATTTTTATACAACCTTTCCAG
>NW_003852458.1:7594094-7595165 GCF_000181295.1 Otolemur garnettii | reverse complement strand
GAATATATTTACCATTTTAATGTTTTCCAGTAAGACTTGGTGTTTTTGAAAGCTTGCCCCATGCCTTATCATTGTTATATCTAATTACACCTCCTTTCCTTTCCTCAAGATCACCCCATATGTGACAGGAATAAAGGGAGCAGGTGGTGAGGGCTGAGGGGGGCTAATGTGAGTGTGTTGAAGGCCCCAAGTAGGGTCAGAATAATAGGTATTGTATGGGCTCCTTTCTTGACTACGAATTTTTACTTTTAGGTTGGACTTTTTGAGAAAGTCCAATGAAATCTAAAGGGGGGGGCAATGAAGGATTCTGAATTAGGGAATTGCAGGATAAATGTGCATTTTGTGAGGCATAAAAAAGAAAAAGAGAGTAATCTGAAGGTTAGTAGGTCAGGTAAAAGCCAATAATGATTTATGAGAAAATGACAGTGACAAAGGAACAAAACGATGATAGGGTGAGAGCTGTGGAGGACGTCAAAGCCAATGGCATTTTTCAGCTTAAAAACTGCTGCCCATCATTGGGTAGTGAAATAGTTTTGTAGGTCTTATCCAGTATCTTTTGTTTGTTTGTACTTGTGTTGCTCATTTTGAGATTTTTTAAGATATTTAATTATATTTGATATTACATTTTGCACTTAATTTGTCAGATGGATACGTATTTCATGTCAAAACTTTCTTCCATTTAGATATACAGAGGGTGCCAAAAAAAAGTATATACTTTTTAGGAAAGAAAAAACAGTATTATAATTTTTTTAAATTATAATATTTTTTGCCATTGTGTGTGTATTTTAATTTAATTTAAAAAATTAAAATACTGTTTTTTCCTTTCTTAAAATGTACATACTTTTTTTGCCATTGTGTGTGTATTAGGGGAAGACAGAAAGTGCATTTCAGGCAGAATATTGGAATGCCTGGGCTAAGAGCATGGGCTCTAGACCCAGTTTTCTGGTCTAGACATTACTATATTTACTAGATGTATGATATTGAAAACATTACTAACCTCTTGTCTCAGATACATTATGTATAAAATGGATATTATAATACCTGTTTCATAGGATTTTATAAAAATGCAAT
>NW_003852458.1:7592542-7593877 GCF_000181295.1 Otolemur garnettii | reverse complement strand
TTTTTTTTTCTGAAGAAGATTAAGAAAGGGGGGATCAGAAAGAAAGAAACAAAATCAGAAGATGGTAATAAGATCGAACCTAAGGCAGAAAATTGGAAGTAGTCAGCAATCTAAGAAAAAGGAAGTGGTCAACCGCACCAAAAATCCCTGAGAATTTATTTAAAACGAATAGGCATGATCGTCTCTTGGTTTTGACCAAACAGTGGTCACAAGTAAAGAGAACAATTTCCGTACAAGAATTGGTGTGTGTGTCTGGGGAAGGGTGGGGTGGGAAAAAGGAGAATAAAATCCAAATGTGTCCACAGTAAATGAGAGATGTGTCGTGAAATAACCCTACCCTTGTGTTTTGTGATGAAAATGAGAAGAGTCATCTGGTGTCATCCCTACTAAGTGAAGAGGAACATGGAAATTGGGAGAGGTGAAGTTGAAGGTGATAGTGGGAAAGATTAATGGAGCAATTTCCCTGAGAAAAATGTAAGGGAAGTTGGCTCAGTTATAGGAGAGATAAATTTCCTCAGGACACACCTACTTTCTCTACTGAGATTTGAGGCTAGGAAGAAAAAGACTTAATTGAATCTCACCGTGTGCCAAGGGATGAGCTAGTTTTCTTTCTTATGAGAACCTAGAAAAGTAAATAAATTGTTTATTTCATTTTATATATGAGAAAACAGATACATGGAGAGGTTAAGAATCTTGTAAAAATAAAACGAGATATCCCAATGAGGGGCTTGGAATTGACCCTAGACAGCCTGAATGTTAACTCTGCCATTGTTATCTACTCTGTCATAAAAAGGGGAAGACGTGAGAGAAGAAAAGTTACAAAGGAAAATAATATCGTAATGACCTCCCAATAGCTTTTATACTCAAAAAACAAAGCTGAACAGCCAAAGTATACGAAAGCTATTTTTAAACTATCAAATGAGTTCTTTTACTATTACCAGGCCATTTTATTCTTAATAAGAATGAAATAACTCCCAAACCAAAATAAACATTGCCCTTGTGTGTTGTACCGGGTTTTAGACACACAGAAGCAGCGTCTACCAGCTGTCCTGAGGATGGTGGACTATGCTGGTCAGTGCTGTCTTTATTTGAGCAGAATGTGGAAAGCCCACCCATCTAACTGTTACACATATAGATAAACTGATCAAATCAATTTTCTATTTTCCTTCCGATGTCTTTATGTAAAGCGTTCGCGTGTGTTTAATTTTATGAATTGCATATAAAAGCTGACAATCAGTGACTCCACAGGAAAGGGATTCCACAAGAAGGTGTCATGGGCAAAAAAGGACTGGATGTCAGTGATTTCGTATTGTTTGTGCCCTTTAATAGTGACAG
>NW_003852458.1:7577961-7592296 GCF_000181295.1 Otolemur garnettii | reverse complement strand
TGCATATGAGAGACGGAGATGATGGGAATGAATTGGCCTGTGACTTTCTTCCTCTCAGATGCATTTCTTCCCACTTTCTTGTTCTCCTTCTCCTTCAGTGTTCTCTTGGGAAATTCTCATTTGTGAGACTGAGGAAAGGAGACTCACCTTTATTTTTAGAGAGATTCTGTTTGGTAACCTGCATCAGGTCCATAATCCTTATTCTCTTTTTAAATTTTCTCCAATATTATACAATTCTTTGTTCAGCTAGGAATTTTCCTGCAAGATACATCTATGAAAATAAATCTTTCTCACATGAAATACAACTATGAATTTGCCCTAGTAGTTTCTCGACTCAAACAAAAACATAAAGAAAATTACCGAATGGGACTACTATTAAAAAATGGAGCATAGGGAATCTGTGACAAGCCTTCTAAATTTTACTGCAAGTAACAAAGTTCTGAAAAGACACATTTTTAACAATGCCAGCAATGTAAATTAAGTTATACTTTACATAGGAGAATGTATGTCTGATAGGATCATAATGGTTTGAGCAAATGTAATTTAAATTTTTAATCATTGTTGATAGTTGAAACAGAGTACAAGGTAGTCTCCCCAGCTTCCTTATAAATAAGGTTTATTTATATCAGAATAGTTATTGAAATTCAGAGCATTTGGTGTAAATTTAGTCCCCAGCTGAAAGTTAACTTCTACTGTGACGGGAAGACACAATTAAGCACAGATTTCTTTCTGTTCACTTGACTCAGGCTGGGTTGAATCTTGGGGGGGGGGGGGGGTGGTTGGTGCAAATGCCTGGGGGTGAGAGAACAGAGCAGGGGAAAGGATTTAAAGACCCTAACCTGTGTATTCTGCGCCCTCTGCTGGTCTCTAAACACCTGAACCAAAAAGTGCCTGGAAAAGAAAGTAAAAAAACAAAACAGATATCCTTGCTATGCTAAACTAGGCATTCTTTGTAGCTGGGTTTGAAACTTATTTTTCTACTTCTAAATCAGAGTATTCTAGGGATTAGGGATCTTTTACTTGTAATTCCTAATCCAGTTTATCACATGACTGATTGACTAAATGAACCTAAGGAAACAAGGCAACGCGACAGAGGTTTGTCATGGAGAAATCCACGTTTCCAAACAGATAAAGTAAGAATTACTATTTGAATAACAAAAAACTCATTATACATTTCCTTTAAATAACCACTGCTTATAGGGATATTTTAGATTTTTTTACATTATATTTTTTACTTATGTTAATTAATTATAAGAATTTAATTTGAACACACAGTTTAAAAATACCCATATTGGAAAAAAACAGTCAAGTTCTCCACACAAGTGATCATAATTCATTTCTTATATTGGGGCACAAAAAGACCCCAGCAAATCAAATTGAAAAACTCAGAGTTAGGCAAGACCTCTTTTTGCATGAAGAGCTATTTCAATCCTTCCTGCCTCAGTCAGAATTGGTGTGGGACACTGGACCAGTACCGAGCGTACAGGGGACCATCAGGTAGCTGAAACTGTGGGGCTCAGTTGGCAGTGCTGGTGAACCTGAAACTTCTACCTGAAATCCATTCTCTCTCAATGCCTTTCTGACTCCCTTTCAAAAGAGCTTGAGGCAAAGCTACTGAATCCCAGTTTCTTACAGGGAACAGTTGATAAGAATGCCCTTCCTTTCTTGACTACAAAGATTAGGTACAAATAATATGCACCTCAGACACCTTTCACCCAAGATCACAAAGAAGAGGAACATGCAGAGCTAGCCCCTTTTGAGAAAAGTGTTCACTTTTGTTATTTTCTTTAGAGTAATGGCAGAGGTAACATTGACCAGAAAGCGTTGATTGAAGCAGGAAAGGAGGGAACAGGGATTAGTCGCAGTAGCCTACAATGACAGATGTTACTGAAACCTCTGTCTCTCCAGCATGCAAACATGACCACTATTTCAACTGTTAAAGAGACTTCCAGTCACACACTTGTGGGGGAAAAAGTCAGAGCAATGTCAAACAGAATCATCAGGGAAAAACAGCATGCTAGACACCATTCTGACCACAAGTCCCTGGATATGGCTGTCGGTGACGTGAGTGAACAAGACTCATGCCAGTAGAAACAAGGCCATGGGTAGGAAGATGCCTTCCTTTAGTTTAGGGAATTGTGGTAGGAGGAGGACTCAGCCACTTGGGCAGTCAACATTTAACTTTGCCTGTGGTGCTGAAACAAAATCAGATAATGTTGAGTATATTTTTAAAAACCTAGGATAAGAGGGAGAAAGATACGTACATATATTATGTAGTGTAGAAATGTATGTGTGTGTGGTGTGTGTGTATGTGTGTGTGGTGATACGCACCTATGCATGAGCAGCAGGGACTTGTTATTAACAACTTAGTGATACATCCTTCAGTAAAGCTTTGGGATTGGTTTCTTTCACAGCCCTAAAAGTCTGTGAATCTATATATTTAGTCATTCTTGTTTGCTTATAAATATGTTTTCAAGGAGAAACTTAAGGAATTGGCAGAGAGATGAGAATCAGTCGAGTCTCTCTCAAGGAAGTTTCTTGAAGGAAGTGGATCTTGATTTACGTTCCTGAAGATGCTTATCTAAATTTGACATCTAATACATAAGTTATCAGAATCCAGATAGCTGATAGAAATGTTTTCTTTGGATTCTTTTTCTAAAAAGAATCAAGCCTTTCTACCAAGCCTTTCTACCAAGCCTTACGTAGAATTTTGAAATAGAGGGTGAGCTGAGTTGAAGAGGATTGAGGTGGGTTTGAGGAGGAAGGAAAATGACAGCTTAGAATTTTAGAGCTGGAAGATCATGAGGCTGGACACAAGGGCTCATGCCTGTAATTCCAGTGCTCTGGGAGGCCGAGGCAGGTGGATTGCTTGAGCTCACAGGTTCGAGACCAGACTGAACAAGTGTGACACCCCATCTCTAAAAAATAGCTGGATGTTGTGGCCTGTATTCCCAGTTACTAGGGAGGCCGAGATAAGAGAGTCACTTGAGCCCAAGAGTTTGAGGTTGCTATGAGCTGCATGTAACCCTCTAAGTCACTATAAAGTTGTTGAAGATGGAGTTACATGCAGTTGCCTAAAGTCTCTGTCTTGAGATAAAATAGTCTTTTCACAGAATGCATTTACTCTATTTTCTTCAAACTCCAGAGTGAAAATTTTCTTCTATTTTTTCCTGCAAGATAGACGGATGATTGGCACATTTAATTTTTGCCTTTGTCATTACTAATGAGTACCCTCAAATCACATCATTGTTCTCACTGATTTTCACCTAGAATGTTAATCCTGGTTTAAATGTTTTCCTCAGTGTAAGATTTTTATTATTGCTTTTTATCATCCTTGAACTGGTGGTACTTTTTTCCTTTGGTTATTATGGTTACATTTGTTAATATTTGTTTAGTGCAGATCTATTGAGCTGAGGTCCTGAGTTAAAGTAAGCAAGATTAGAACAATTAAGAGTTCTAAAAATAAGTTCTCTAAATAGTGATTGTATGGAAATGGTGAAGGAGTGCAGGGTATGTTCTTTTATCCACCGATTCCTTTTAATCATATTATCTAAATTTAGATTTAGGTTTAGATTCTGTTCACTTCTTTAGGCTTATATATTGAGTGTTTTTTCCTGTTCTCAGTCAAAGTGGGCAGGCATATATGGATAACTATATCAGGTGCAGATTGTATATTGAAGTCCAATGATTTCCTTTACTCTCCAAATTTTTTTAAAGCCCTGACAAATTATTTTTTATTAAGCTGTTAAAAACACAGTTCTATTTTAAATTCAAGTTAATGCTCTTCTAGAGCAAATTTTCTTTTTCATGCAAAAACCATTTTTCAATGAGTTCTGTAGGGCTATAGTTCTCAAGCATTTTGCCCTCAGACTTCTTTATGCTTTACATTTTTGGCAATACGCATCTTTAATCTTGACTCAATCAAAGGCAGCTGGACTTTTGTATTTGCTTCTTCATTCAAACCATTGCAATATGTTGTTTTGGTAGAAACGTAAAGAGAAATCTCATTCACACAGGTAAGCATTTTAGTGGAGTCTGAAACCCTATCACCATACTTTGCATACTCTGTTACATCAACATCCATCGGCCTATCTTGCACGGTGAGTGGATCTTTATCCATGTGTGACTCAGTCTGATCATGCATTGGTCATTTGGAAAGCACAAGTCCACTGATCTTCGAATATCTTCCAAGTGTGGAATTCACTATCATCACATGTCACGTAGTCCAGGAAAACTACAGGGTATGCTGTGTGAGAGTAGGCATAAAAATGATAAATGACCAGTTGATGGTAATAGTGGAATCCCCTTAGCTGTTTGAGGACTTAGCTGTTTGAGGCTGTGTGTAGACCACACTTTGAGAATTAATTTCACTAATATTCTAGGGAAATTGGTTTTCATTTAAAAAGATAATGAAACTATTTGCCAGGTTTTATCTTTGGCTCACTTACATTCCCTGGCTTTTTTTATATTCACTAATAAAATGAAAATAGTGGTTGCTAGTAGGTTTAGGGAGCCCGTTCGAAGATGTCACTGAATGTTGAGGATATATTCCATCCTGGGTGTTCCATTTCACATAACTGAAAGTCTCACAGGTTTTACATGAATGAGATAGGACAGCACATAAATTATAAAAATTCTCATTTTATCATTACAAGTCTAATGAATATTAGGCACATATGCAAACAAGATGAGAGATCTAATGTGTAAAGAAATTTTCTTAAAGAATATAGGAAATCTAGAGACTTTTAATGTGCCATCTGCTCAGAATAAATACAAAAGAACTGATAAGATAGATTATGAGTCCTTTAAGGTTTTTTTGTGCTTTAAAATGTAATTAAATCAGATTAATAGGCATGGATATAGTTAAATTCCTTAGTTTTAAACTCCCTTTCCTTGGAAACTAAACATGAGCTCTACAATGAATGGGGCATGGTAAGTCTCTATTGTTTAATATCTTATTTAATTCTTAGACAAGCATGGGGCATTTGCCAAGTTATCACTTGGCTTGTAATGTTAAATAATTTCATTATTCCAGGAAAGTAGCTAATCATTACAGTCTTTCATTGGCTAGTTCATATGCAAATATTGAATGAGTTTTAAAAGCACGTATGCATTTTTTTTACATATACACATAAGGAACTGAATTATTAAATAATATTTTTATCTCTGAGCAAATATAACAGGTAGGAAGTTTGTGTGCCTGGTGTTTGGCTTGCTATTCTGAAAACATGGGACTCACATATTCATTAGTAAATTTATCAAACAGAGGATAATAAAACTTTGTATATATTTTTCAGATTGATCCCATTTAAACCATCTTCATTTCTTATGCAACCTGCAGAAAGCATATTTCCAGCTAGATAGATTTTTTCAAAATAAGTTTTAATCATTTTATTCAATGATTTACAAACTTTTGGATATCATGGAAATTTATTTATTTAAGACAGACTCTCACTATGTCACCCTTGGTAGAGTGCCATGGTGTCACAACTCACAGCAACCTCAAACTCTTGGGCTTAAGTGACTCTCTGGCCTCAGCCTCCCAAGCAGCTGGGACTACAGGCACCCACCACAATGCTTGGCTATTTTTTTGTTGCAGTTGTTTAGCTGGCCTGGGCTGGATTTGAACCCACCACCCTTGGTGTACGTGGCTGGTGCTGTAACCACTATGCTATGGGCACTGAGCCTATCATAGAAATTTAAAATGCAATTTAATACAGAAGAAAAGGGATTTGATGTTATTATGAACTCCTTATTTGGCCAAAAGGGCAAATTTAAAATTTTCAAGCAAGAAGCAAACAAGAACCTACTGTCTATCACCACCATCATTCGTGACGTAAAGAACTTCTTTATACCTAAATTCCAAAAGAACTACAGTAAATGCACAGAAAATTCAATATATTATTTTTATTTCTCTTGGACCTATTGAAACTTTATGATGAAGTTGCTATGGAATTTTATTTCCCCAAAATATGTTGAAGCCCTAACCTCAATGCAACTGTGTTTGGAGACAGGGCCTTTTGGGAAGTAATTAAGGATAAATGAGATCATAAGGTAGGACTCCAATTTGATGACTAGTGTCCTTATAAGAAGAGATGATACCAGAGATCTTGCTCTGTGTGCACAGAAAAGAGGTCATGTGAGGACACAGCAAGAAGGTGTGTCCGGAAAATAGTCCTGGAATTGGGAGAAAATAAATGCTCGTTGTTTAAGGTACACACATTTATTTGTGGTGTTCTATTATAGCAACCTGGGCTGACTAATACAGAGATCTAGTGCTAGTGTTTCTAAATCACTGATCTAATGTTGTATGAACTAACCCAGATAATGAAAATGTTCTGTTTTAAAATATTGTTAGGGAAAAGGGTTCAGGAACAGCTGAATCTTTGACAAATGGAAAAGGATTCTTACTTAACTCTTTTTCCTTTTTCCTCTCTGCCTCTTGATTCTCCCATTGAGTGAGAAAAGAAAAGGTAGAAGTATTTCACAATTCTTCTCCTTCATAAATACTAATTTCTCTTTCTGGAATGTTCTTTTTCTTTTTATTTCCTTAGCAAACTCCCATACACATTCAGGTAGGTACTCAGTTCATATGTCACTGTCTCTAAGACTCTTGGTATGAATTACATCTGTCCCAGTGAGTTGTATGTATCTATAAAATGGCAACTGTATTAAATTGTCACATGTTTGCTATTCCTATGTGATAATTTCATTTTTTTTACAACCCATCAAGAAAGGTCTCCTTCATTCAGTGTTTTCCAAAGCTTTTGACACATAGTAACAATTCACTCCAGAGAGGCGCCTATCTCGTTCCGTCAAATTACAATGATATAAATAATGGGCAACCTTTTCTTCCTTGCCACTGGTTGTGAACTTATATATGCAGTGGCCACTCCAGTGACAACCAAGCATGTGACTATGATGGCAAGTCCAGGGAGAATCTCGAATCATACATCAGCATGGTTACCTAGGCCAAAATTCCACTTGTAGGCCCATTAAAGGTGACTGGGCTTTAGCTCCCTTCCTAGTTGGTTCCTTTTCTTATTATTGAATTTTAAGAGTTCTTTGGCTATTTTGAACAAAAGTCCTTTGTTAGACTCATCATTTTTTTTTCTAATTGACTACATTTAAGAACCAGGATATGTCTCTTTGAAATACTTCTTCCAAGTTTGTGGCTATTTTCTCATTCTCTTGATCTCTCAGACATTTTATTTATTTATTTTTATTATTATTATTATTAAGTCTTTCCTACATCAGACATTTTAAAATTAACATCTAAAATTTTTCATCAAATATCTGTGTCGTTGTAAAGAATATAATTTGCTTATTTATGGAAATTCTGAATTTGCAAAAAAAGAAAAAAGAATGTAATTTGCTATGTGTTATAAATATTGACATTTGAAGATAATTATTTGTAGCATTCTTTTAGTATATTCAATGAAATCTAAATATTACATCTATTTTAAAAGACATTACAAAGAGCTCTTTTGAGGTGAGAAATTTTTTTTTAAATTAAAAAAAATTTTCAGATTAAAAGGAAATAGTATGCTTTTGCATGGTTAAAGTCAGGGTCCTAGTTTGTCCTTCACCCAAGAAATGTGCACCATACCCACAATGCACCATTTAGTGAATTTTCACCCATCCCTTTCCTTCCCATCCCCTTACTTGAATTTAATTGAGTTAATTTCTGACATTAGTTGTTAGCTATAGTTCATTTATATTTATTACAATTTTGTATATATTCAGTTTATTTTTGACATTGTATTTTCTAATTTCTGTTTACGTAGCTTTTCTCAGGTTTCTTTTTTACTTATCCTGCCTTCTTTTAGAATGACTGCTTTTTTTTTTACATATTCTATTTTCCTCTTACTATTGCTTTATTGATTACCTTAGACATTTATCTATGGTGCATGTGGTCCTATTCTGGATATATTAATCATGAGGTTAAAGCAAAGTATGAAAATTGAGTCTGCTTTGCAATATTTAAAGAGACTAGAATGTCTCTTTTGAAGCCAGAGAGAAGACAGCTGTAAAATGAGACAAGGGATTTGATTATAAAAGAGGCAAATCTATTCTCAGTTTAGGCAAGTTTTCCTATGCTAATCACAGCTCTGATAATATATGCTTCTGTGGCTTGAGATAGGCGATATTTGGCTAAGGTGCACTTGAAAATCTTGAATCCCCTGATTCCCTGAAACCTCTTGGCTGCAAAAGTGGTTCACACCCCTTGCTGAAAGATAAGACCTCCCTCACTGAAAGACTCTTGAGAGTCCTCCAATGAGGAAAGTGCCTTACAACTTGGCAACAAACAATCAGGATGACTTTACTACAGAAGTGACGGGTCTTATTGGGAAGGAGAAAGATTATATACCAAGGAAACTAATATTCTAACACCCATGGATTGACAAGAAACTGAGTGATCAAGAAAATTATAGTTATAGCTGTGATTTTGAAATTATAAACTAAGGTATGACTAAATAAACCTCATAAAACTAAATACCTCATAAATTTTGAGGTATTTTATGGTTACTAATATTTTTCATTCTCTTTAATATAGTGTTTTGAATAGAATATTCTATTCAAATTCTATTTTATTCTATTCTATATTAGAATATTCTAATAATATTCTAGAATATAACATTCTAGAGTTCTAATATAACATTCTAATAATATTATTAGAATATTCTAGAATATTCTAGAATATAACATTCTAGAATATTCTATAATAGTATTCTATTTGAATATTCTATTATAGAATATAGGGGTTCATTTTAAAAATTAAATAAAAATGCAAATGCAAGACAAAAAGTAATTTTCTAAAGCAGGCAATATTCCCAAGAATGCTATTTTACTAACTATCTTTGGCACATAACAGTTAAAAAAATACATACATAAAATCATGAAGGTCCATACTACTTATTTTGATGGCATGTAAGGAAGTACTCAGGATTCTGATGGTAACACATATTCCAACCTGTCAAATATTTATTTATGTCAGAAATATCAAAGACACTGCATTCTAGATAGTTCCCTATTGTCTAGTATAGCCACCCTTTAGATAAAGCAGACTTCTAATGAGATAAATTAAGAAAATAAAGGATGTTTGAATAAGTTTGCTGCTTTAAGTAGAAGTGATATGATTACCTAAATGCATAGTATCTTTTTAATGGAAAGGTAACCTTTGTTGGCTTCTTTTGCTATGAAGGAACAGAACCTTTTTATTTCTAATTTTAGTCAAAGATAGTTTAGTGACTGGCTGAGCTCCAGTGGCTGAAACAAACCAAACATTCTAAGCTATTTGAATTGCATCTGGTGGCAAAAATAATAAGAGCTCCTCACACATTCTGTAGAAATGATCAGAGAGAAAAGAAACTAGTGTTTGGAGGCGTATCCTCTGTGTCAAGCACTACGCTACCTATTTTATATTTTATTTCACTTACTTCTCAAGCGACTCTGAAAGATACTTATCATTCATCTAAACTAACAGCAAATTACAAGAGAAATTAAGTAACTTGTCTTACTGTGTATCATGATGATCCCTGCTTGAGGCATACAAAGGAAACAGTATAAATGCCAAGTGAGTTATGCGACCTGGTGGCCCTGTATAAGGGTTAAGCATAACTTAGTCTCTTCTTCAACTTTCTACAGTATCACTTCCCACCCAAAACAGATTTCTTATGATAATGCAAGAATGCTTGTAAAGCTTCATGAATGTTGAGCAAAACTCAAACCTGAAACTATATTTCTACTTGAGTCTGCCTGTAAGATTTTTTTCAGTAAGGATAATGCCTAAAAGCCCTAAATAATGTTAAATGGACAGAAAGTCACTCAAAAGTTATTTGCTCAGTTTCCTAATTTTGCAATAATTAAAACTCCCCTTTCCCTTTAATAATTTCTTGATACAAAAAATGATTATGACTTATCTATTAAAGTTTTTAAGAGTAAGTATAAAAATTTACTCTGATTTTATAGTTCCACTTGGCCAAGAATTGTAAACTTTTTCATTTTAGTCGATACAGCTTTTACGTTTGCCACGTATCCGACATTAGTGTCAGAGAGAGTGTTTAATACATGCCTGATTCTGTAATTTAAAATGTGTTAATGTGAGGAAGAAAGGCCATCTCTTCTCATGAAGTTCAGCTGGTCTTTAAGGTTGCACTTGAACTTTCACTTTATTTTCTCCCAAGATTCTTCTTTTCAATTTACGGCCTCTACCACTGTCCATGACTCAGTTTTCTAATGTCAAATTGTGAAACTAGTGTCAGTTGAGAAGATCTATCTAAGAGCTTGAAAGGAAGGTTGAATTGTAAGAGTGGCATTTCATAAAAAGACATGGACATTGTCACCTGCATGCAACATTTTATATTTCATCTGCTTGTGGCTGTCTCCCCACCACCACGATATGCCAACACATACTCACACACAGACACCCACATACCCCCCATATACCTGGAGGTTGTGCAACTCTCTGTACTTATCTGAGGGTAAGCCAATTACACTCCTAGGATTTAATTTTGTTGGGCAAAAGGAAAATAATGGCACTATCCTTGTTATTAGGTAATTATAAAGATTCAGTGAGGAAAATTATGAAGAGAGCTGAAACACAGTCAATGAATGTATTGTCTACACTGGATGTGTCAGCTATTCTTTATAATCTGGCAATTGATTGTATCACATTTAGCACTTTATTAAATATTAGTGCTTACATTTAAATGTATAATGTGTATTTGTTTTATCTCCTTCACTATGTGATGTGTGCCTTCAGGACACTTGAGTCTGAGATTACTTTATAGATTGGTTTATATTTTAGTTCATTAGAGTCATCGAGATACTGAGTTTGGGAACTAACAAGAGGTGTTAACTGTTATAGGACTAACACAGTGCAAATCACAAAATGGTCTAAGGGAGTTACATAATTATGTGAACTAACAATTTGTAATTAATAAAAGAATTTCAACTAATTTACAGTTTGGCATTATAGAGGAATAACTAGAGGCATTCCAAAAGGCTGGAAGAATTTTACTTGCAGCTGAATTTAAAATTTACTAGCACAATCTAACAAAACCAAAATTTTAAATTTTCAGAATTTAGAAGTGAAAGTTTGGTTTAGTTAACATTAAGGCCAATTTACTACTTTTATTTTTTTTTGAGGCAGAGTCTCTCTCTCACTCTGTCATCGTGGGTAGAATGTCATGGCATCATCGTAGCTCACATCACAGCACCCTCAGACTCTTGGGCTCAAGTGATTCTCTTCCCTTAGCCTCCCAAGTAGCTGGGACTACAGGCACCTGCCACAACACCTGGCTAGTTTTTTCTATTTTTAGTAGAGATGGCAGTCTCACTCTTGTTCAGGCTGGTCTCAAACTCCTGAGCTCAAGCAATCTACCTGCCTCCGCCCCTCAGAGTGCTAGGATTACAGGAATGAGCCACATGCCTGGCCAAGGCCAATGATTTTAAGTGTTGTGGCTAGAGTTATCCAGACTTCTCTAGATCTCCAACTCTATTTGACCAGTGATAGACTAGATATGTTCTAGAACTAAAAAGAAAGCTCTGTTTGAATATACGCATATATATATATATATTCATACTTTGTTTTTTATTGTGCTTCACACATTCAAAACCTTTAAAGAACAATTAAAATATACATAAAAATAGAATAGTACAGTAAACCTCATGCACCCAATACCCAGCATCAATATGGTGACTAATTTGTACCTGTTCCCACTTCCTTCCCTAATTGTTGTATCATTTCCTCTAAACACTATTTTTGACATTTGAGTGTTATTCAGTCTCATGATATTTTGCTTAGATGAAAAAGCGCCTATAATGGGAATCTTATCACCATCTTCTTAACTAGACCATCCACACTGTTCTGTCATTACATTACAGGAAAGCCTCCCAGTGATTTCATAGGAACATCTCTGCATTTCCTCTACTTAACTTTCATGCCGCCGAATCCTCACCAAGGTCTCTAGTATATATCTCACATATTGTTGTAGCAATCCCATCAGATTAGTGAAGGTCAAAGCTCTGGTATTAAAGTTTACAAAACCATATAATTCACAACTGGCAACTCTGAAGATGCAATAAATTACAGAGAGAAAGATGCAGCTGGGGTTCTGATGCATCAGAAAGTGAACTTATCCTCCCCGTGAAGATACTAACAGCTCTGCTCTATGAAATCCTACTTTTCATTATAGATTCTATTTATTTTCAAATTTTTCAATGGCCCTCGCCTTTACTAAAAGGATATTTTTCAAGTTGATTTATATTAATATTTTTGTGCACATAATGAAGCTTGAGGAAAAAAAATGTCTGCTTTCCAAATATTACCTTGGAGGCCTCAATAAAATGCTCTCAATTCTTTGGGAATCAAAAGCGTCAGCAAAAAAAGAAAAAAAGTCTTTTATAAGAACTAGGGATTGTTTGTGAGATAAAAGAATGTCTTAAAGTCCATTGCAAGGACACTTGGTTCTATGATCATAGGCAAAAAAGTCTTATCAACAATTTCTCTTAAAAAACCCATTTCTGAAATGTTTATAGCTGTGCTGATTCAGTTCCCTGGGGTCTCTACCTGACTTTTAAATAATGGTGACTTTAAATCACATTTGCCAATTCCTTTGAGCTAAGAATTAATATTTTACTCTGGGTCATACTTACTATTTCTACATTTATTGTTTTTTTCTATAAATTGTGTGCCCATTTTATAATTAAGACATAAATTAGGAGTTATTTTTCATGTTGTTCACTTTTCCTTTAATTCTCATTCTTTATCTCTCCACAGTTCCCTAAGCATATAAAGTTAAAGGCTGCATTCATGTCCTATAGTGCCTGTTATTCAGTTTCTGATTATTAATTAGTCCACAGTAATACTTCTTTCCACTTACTGAATGCTTTTCATGGGCCAGGAACTTTATGTACTTTATTGCAAACCTTCTAGCCCAGGTGTACAAGATAGGTATTACCCCTTGTAACAGGTGAGTTCCCTGAGGATCAGAGAAGTGAAGAAGCATCTATGGTCACTCAGGGGGAGCACAGTTCTGTCTGAATACAAGGCCTGTCTGCTCTTGAATATTTTGCCAAAAGGTGAAATAAGTATTTTGGTCTGATAATATTCTTGTCCTTATGCCACTTTTTCATTATTCATATAATAAAATATTACTAATTTCAGTTACATCATTGGCCCCTTTGAATGGAAAATTTATAATTCAGTTAAAGGTACTAGATTGTGTCCTTATTTACAGACTTATAAAAGTTGAATTTATAAATTTAAAAATACTTTTAAGAGTAAATAGTATGGGGGGGTGCCTGTGGCTCAAAGGAGTAAGGCGTCGGCCCCATATGCCAGAGGTGGCAGGTTCAAACCCATCCCCGGCCAAAAACCACACACACAAAAAGAGTAAATAGTATTGCTCAACACACAAAAAGAATGCTTCCTTATTTTGTCAATATATTTATGACGATACATTAGCATTGCTAATGAATCGTGTCTAATTGTTGCGGTTGTCTCAGATGAATTTCTACATGTAAATAGTTCATTATCCATTCCTTTATATTATTGTAAGCATTTGTTTTTGGAGTTTTTTGTTTTTATTATGTATTTATTTTAAATAATTATTTGGGATTCATTGAGGGTACAAAGAATTAGGTTACACTGATTGCATTTGTAAGAATGAAGAAACAAGAATCCAATATACTCAATTCTAACATGAGGGCAGTAGATGACTTAATTTATGGTGGGGGTTAGAGGAATGAGGAAGCAAAGAGGGGGCAATCATGTTGTATGGCACACCTCTTGGGAGAAGGACACGATTATATTTTTCATCATTTTTAATTTCAATTTACTTAGAGGATATAAGTACAATTTTGATACATGGATGTCCTATAGTGATGAGGTCTGGATTTTTAGTGTACTCATCATCTGAGTAGTGCATATGGTACCCAATAGTGGTTTTTGTCCCTCATGCATATGGTATCTAATAGTAGTTTTTGTCCCTCATCCCCTTCTTACCCTCTCACCTTTGGAGTCTTCCATGTCTATTATCCATTCTGCATAATCACGCATACCCATCATTATAAGTGAGAACATGCAGTATTTGATTTTCTGTTCCTGGGTTACTTAGGATAATGGCCTCTAGCTCTATCTAAATTGCTGCAAAAGATATTATTTCATTCTTTCCTGTGGCTGAATGTATTCCATGGTATACACAGTATGTAAGTGTATATACCACATTTTCTTTATCCAGTCATCAGTTGGTGGACACTTGGGTTGATTTCCTATCTTTTTTTGCCATTTGTATATTTTTTGTTGAAAATGTTTATTCATATCTTTTAC
>NW_003852458.1:7567592-7577938 GCF_000181295.1 Otolemur garnettii | reverse complement strand
TGCATAGTTTGTGAATGTTTTCTCCCATTCGGCATGTTGTCTACTTACCCTTTTTATTATTTCTTTTGCTCTGTAGAAGTTTGTAGTTTAATTAAGTCCCATCTGTTTATTTTTGTTTTTGTTGCATTTACTTTTGGGATATTAGTCATAAATTCTTTGCCTGGCCAATATCCACAAAATTTTTCCCTAGGTTTTCTTCCAGAATTTTTATGGCTTCAGGCCTTGCATTTAAATCTTTAATCTATCTTGAGTTAATTTTTGTATGTAGTGATGATCAAAGGTAATCCTAGACAACATAAACAAATAGAAAATGCTCCCAGATTAGAAAAATCAATATTACTAAAATGTTCATATTGCCCAAAGCAATGAACAGATTCAATGCAATTCCTATTAAAATACCAATATCATTTTTCACAGAACTAGAAAAACAATCCTAAAATTCATATGGAACCAAAAAATTTCGGAATACTCAAACAATCCTAAGTGAAAAGGACAAAACTGGAGGCATCGTGTTACCTGACCTCGAGTTACGCTACCAGGCAATAGTAACCCAAACAGCATGGTACTGGTGGAAGAAACACATAGATCAATGGAACACAGTAAGGAACCCAGAAATAACCCATATACCAACAACCAAGTGATCCTTGATGAACCAGACCCTGTGGAAAGGATGCCCTATTCAATAAGTGGTACAAGGAAAATTGGATTGTCATATGCAGAACAATTATATTGTAAGTATTTGAAAGTAAAGCTATTTCACTACTTTTTAAGATACTACAAAGTTCAGAAAGTAGGACTTCTCAAAAAACTTATTGGGTACATATTAATGCTAACTGAAGAAATTTCACAGTGCTCATTCATATCCAAGGTGAAAGTGCATGCACTTTCTTGGGCCAGGATAAGACTTAGAACATCACCCTATTTCAGGGTCATCATTTTGTATCCTCACCCCCTATCCCTGGTGTATTAAAAAAGTGAAACCATAAATCATTGTTGCCAAAGCTGAATTTTAGCACATTGGAGATAACAATTTATAACCTGAAAATATCGCTGTAAAAATTAGTATCAAATCATAAAGCTGAAGCTCCTTCTAGACTTTAAGTGCTGTAGAATTTACAGTCTTCCAGTGCTGTAGGATTGAAGCAGTACTGAGCACCTTCTTCAGATATAGCCATGTAATAAGCACTACAGGAAGGAGTTTCCAAAGTGATTATGGTTATTTACTTGACCTCTTAGAGAGTGTAATCTAACAAATGCTGAAATACCTACTGGAGCTAATGTTCCCCATCTGTATTACTTCATGCCATATTCTGATAAAAGAATAATAAGTGTGTGTAAAACTTAAAGTCCTGTGGGCCCTCTAAAACTTCTCCCCAACCTGCTTAACTTCCCTGGAGTTTTACATCCATATGTGCACATGTTAATGTAGACTAGTTCCAACTTAGGACTGACTGAACGTGGTGTTTGTTTTTCCATAGTGATACTTCATTTAGAAGAAAGGTCTCCAGATCCATTCAGGTTGTTATAAAAGATACTAGATCTAGATCACCATTTTTAGGGCTAAGTAGTAGTCCACATACAGTATCTCTATCTTTCTCTGTCAGGGATACTGAATATTTTAGACTTAAAAGCATAAAGTTATGCATTCAAAATTAATTCAGAGAAGAAATCAATTAATGGGTATCAAGTGGGAAAAGGTAGCAAAGAAAAAGCATGCTTACCAGAAACACAAAGGTAGAGAACAATCTAAATATTGGTAATTAGTAACAATGTATAGATGTGATTCACTTATTAAAAGATAAAAAATTTAATGAAGATTTTCTTCTCTGAATTAATTTGGAATGAATAACTTTATGTTTCTAAGTCTAAAATATTCAGTATTTCTGCCAAAGAAAGATGTAGAACTTAGCAACTACTACTCCATTCCATACTCATGCACTCCATTTACCTAGTCTAGAATTTTAATTTTACATATAAAAAAACATTTTTAATGTCAACAGTAGTTATTTATTGTTTTTTTCCTAATTATTTCACTTATCTCTGCTTCTTGCATGTCTTTCTTTGGGTCATAATTCTTACTGAAGTACTTCCTACAGTGATTCTTTTCATGAGGTTCTGCATGTCTAAAATATTTTGATTTTGTCCCAAGAAGTTTGAGTTGGTTACAGAATTCTAGGTCTACTGATAATTAAACTCAATCTTTATTGTTCCTATTAGGAAATCTGCTGTCACTCTAATTGCCTTTTCTTTGTAAAAGATAAAATGTTTGTTTTTTTTTTGCTGGGAAATATTATTCTAGATAATTTTTACTTAGTATTCTCTTTTGATATTCAGAAATTTCACTGAAATGTGCTTAAATGCAGATTCATTTTTATTCTTGGCATTTTACATTCACTTTACATCTGAGTAAGCATCTTTCATCTTTTAAAAATTCTGGAAAAGCTCAAAGTAATTTTTTTTACATGTTGCCTTACTCTGCACCTTCTTTTCTTCAAAATCTAAAACTCATATTAAGCATATTTGTTTCTTACTTGCATTATTCTTAACTCTGCTTTTAAAATAAACCCCATATATATTAATATTATATGAATATATTACATTAATGTAACATATTAGTATATATTAATATAAACCCATATATAAATATATAGCATATAATATATATTTTATAATATTTATAATATTACATATATGACATATATTATCTCTCGCTTTCTCATATATATGTGTCTGTGTGTGTATATGTGACCACCATATGAAAGACCATAAGATCATATACATAAGAATTTATTTGTTGTCACCCTATCATTTTCCATCATGTACTTATCTGTCTTTGTGCCAGTGCCACATGGCTTTTATTTTTGTAGTTTTGTAATATATTTTGAAATCTGGAAGTATGTTGTGTTTGTTTTTATATTTGTTTAATAACTATATGACTGTGTCTATTTATTTTTGCTTTTCTTGAGACAGAGTCTCACTTGGTTAACCTCCATAGAGTGCTCTGGCTCACAGCTACCTCAGACTCTTGGGCTCAAGTGATTCTCTTGCCTCAGCCTCTCAAGTAGCTGGAACTATAGGCATCCACCACAAAACCCAGCTATTTTTTTATTTTTAATGTTTTTTTTCCTAAAATAGTTATAGCATTTTATTTTGGGGTAAGAAACAATTCATTTTTTTTTGTTTGTTTTTATTAAATCATAACTGTGTACATTGATGAATTTATGGGGTGCAGTGTACTGATTTGATATACAATGTGAAATGCTTACATTGAACTAAGTAACACATCCAGCTATTTTGTAGAGAGGAGCTCTCACTCTTGCTCAGGCTCATCTCTCTCTGTATATATAGAGAGGGAGAGAGATAGAGAGGATTCCTCGTGTGATACTGAATTCTAGTTTGCAAATTTGTCCCAAATATTTCTTTTCAATTCTTATTCCCTACCTATTTCTCGTATCTACTTTTTTTTTCTCAGTTGCTTCTACTCAGATAAATTCAGATGCAGGATTTAGGTTGGTGGTTTGACTAGAAATCATTATGCTCCCTTGCCAGACCCTCTCACCATCTTCCCCACTGACACTAGTTCACTGAGATAGTAATTTTGGGTTTGAATTTGCCTATACATTTACATGTCTAAATTAGATAAAGGGAGGCTTGGCACCTGTACCTCAGCAGCTAGGGTGCCAGCCGCATACCTTGGAGCTGGCAGGTTCAAATCCAGCCGGGGCCTGCCAAACAACAATGACAACTACAACCAAAAAATAGCCGGGCATGGTGGTAGGCACCTGTAGGGAGGCTGTAGGCACCTGTATGGGAGGCTGAGGCAAGAGAATCGCTTAAGACCAAGAGTTTGAGGTTGCAGTGAGCTGTGATGCCATGGCACTCTACCCAGAGCGACAGCTCAAGACTCTGTCTTAAAAAATAAATAAAAATAAAAAATAAATTAGCTAAATAATATTCTTAGAAGATTTAACCTGTTCAAATAAAGCACCTTTTGTGACAAAAACTCACAAAATGTTTTGAGCAGAAATTTTACATAATTACAATCATGATATCATATAAAATCACAGGAAATCTTTTATTTTACTGAAAGTAAGATTCCATTCCAGAAAGGACAAGAGACTTTTACAATACTACTCATCTGGTAAGTGAAAGATAGAAAATTGCAGGCCATTTTTTTTTTGGCTTCTCACGCTACCACATTTACTTAATACTCCTTGCACAAAATGTTCGCTGACTTCTGCTGAGAATAAGAGAACCTTATTTTCACTGGCAGAAACAATTTTGTTTCAAAATACATGTATCTTTTACTCTAAATTAGTGGTGTTTCATAAAGCTGTTCTGGCCTGTACATATATATTTGTTTTGGCTTATAGAAAGCTTATATTTTATATGATTTCTAACTATAAGGAAAAGATTATAACAAATACGGAGTGCAACACCTGAAACAGTAGGCCACATTCTACTGTAGCAACACTCACCCAGAGGGAAATAACTACCAGGTGTCCATTGAGATGGAGCATCAGTGCCAGTTCCCCAGTCCCCATGCACCTGTCTTATGCATTCACACTCCTCATCTGTCTTCTGAGTTAGTAGCCCCTGCTTTAAACTCTCATGAATCTACAACACCATAATTCAGAGGTCACATTTTTGTATTAAAACACAAAGTCTCTATGAAAGTAGTACTCATGACTATCTACCATAAACACTTTATTACACATTAGTTTTATCAAATTTATGTATCTTTGAGCAAAGCAAACATATATTCTAGTGCTCCTATGGAGGCGGGGTCATGAAATAGAACTCTACAGAGTTAAACTTTAGCAATGAGGGCTTAAACAATAGGAAACAGGTGCTAAGAAGAGGCTGGGAGCCAGATGAAGGGAGAATAGAGGGTGCTGGTGGCATGTTTGGGTTTTTTTTTCCTAACTGTGCTGGGCACTAACCTTAATGCCCTCACTCTGCTACTGAACAGCATAAGCTCTATTTCATCTCCTTACTCCTTTTCAATGAGAGAGAAAGTACTTGTGTGACTTGGGTTCTTCCTACAATTGAGTTCTTAAATTAAGAAAAACAACCTTTGAGCCTTTAGGACTTCTTCATTTACCTTCTCTGCCAGTGGAACTACCCTACTTGCTTCAGTGGAGGCAAACTGAATATCAAGGTTTAAAGGAACTATAATGAAAATCAGGCAGCAGCCAGAAAAAAATTACTCTAGTGGGAGCTGATTAAAAGAACTGCCCTATTTACTGCAGAGTCCATCTACAAAAATAATGCTAATATGATTCTGCTATCATTTTCATGTAACTTCATACAATGCCCAGCAATTACAAATCTGTCCTTTAAATTTCCATTTGCACAGATCTGGTCATACTTTCAGAATTTGAATGTATGCCATTAGCTAAAAGTAATAGTTATTAGGGTTTTCTGCCTTCTAGCTATCCTTAGCTCATTCTCTTGGCAATCATCAGTGTGAATTGTAGGCCTTTTTGTATATTTATACACACACAGATACATTTCCACTGCCATCCAGTAATACCCTCCAGAGTACACCCAGATAATACAGACTACAATGTAAAGAATAACTTCTTTATAGTTCGCAATACACTGCAGACTAGGCTAAGACCCTTTCTATTGGCTCTTCAAAGCATCTCGTGTTTACACACATTGCAGAACTCACCAAACATGGTAGTTTTTAAGGCTGTCACGAAAAATACCAAAGACTGGGTGCACAAGCAATAGAACTTATTTGCTGACAGTTCTGAAGGCTGGATGTCCAGGATGGAGGTGCTGGGTTGATTTCTACTGAGGCCTCACTCCTTGGCTTGCAGACAGCCACCTTACTATTGTGTTCTCATATCAGCTTTTCTTTGTGCATCTCTGGTATTTCTTTGTATGTGAAAGTGTTCTCACTAGAGAAAACCAGAACACTCCAACAACCTCATTTTTACTTAGTTGCCTCTTTGGGGGGCTTATCTTCAAAGAGTTGCATTCTAAGTTACTGAGGATTAGTGCTCAATATATGAATTTTGAGGGGAACACAATTTTATCCATAAAACTTCACATACTACTTTTGTTCATTTGATCTGTCTCCCACTATAAGTCAACTATTTGTAGACATGAATAATGTCATGTCTGTCTTTGTGTTCCTTATATTTGGAGCTTCTTTATTCTCAAATGTAGGTAGTTCAACAAGCTGAGGAATATAATGTTTTGCAGCTTTTAAAGAAGTTTCATCTGGGCTTGATGTATTTGGTTGGGAATGATGGTCGTTTAAGGATTAACTTCAACTACATTGCTCTTGTAAAGAAACCTCAGAGCTAGCCATGCATTCAGAGTGTGGACTAAAATAAAATTCTAAGTCCTCTACTAATTGAAAGGACCTCCCTCTTGGCCAAGGGGACCCCAGAGAAACCTTCAAATTGAGTTCCCAGTCATGAAGGATAGGAGGTCATACACGCATTGTACCCCCTCCCTTGTTAATGGCTATCAGGCTTTTTTTCCTAAGAACTAAATAAAAGCCAATCTGATGATCCAGAGCGGCATTCTTTCCAGATAAGAGACCACCAACCATTAAGTGGTTTTAACCAGTCTACGAGGTTTTTCGTGTCCTTGCTTGACTTTTTGACATAAAGGGACCATTTCTGAACATGGACTTCTGAACATAAAAGGAGCATAAATCTCAATTACACATGTGCATATATTTCTCCTTTTATAGATGTTCATGACCCCTTCTATAGCTTGCTAAGTACATATATTTGGCCATTCCTCTCCATCTAAATTCCTGCTCCCGTTACACAGCTTTGAAGCACATGCTCCCAGCCTCTTCTGGCCAGGGCTCTGCTTTCCAGCATAATAGACTATAGAGCTTATGGGAAGGAGAAGGGAGAGTTAAGTTCAGAATACTCTGTAACAATATGAAATACCTGTGATATAACAGTCAGTCATATAACACTTCGTGATAAGGGCATGGGGAAGAGATTCGGCTCTCCTTAACACGAGAGCACAGGAGACGAGAACATCAGTGATTGGCAGTCTCTGAACCTGTGGTGGAAAAAGCCCCTGTCTATGAGTAGCTGCAGGAGAAGTCGGTCAGAGAGAGCTCATTCTTTCACAGTCTCGCTCACTCTGCCTCTTTTGTTCCTCCTGCTTACAGGGCCTCTACCCAAGGCCCCTCTACAAAGACTGCTAAGATTCACTCTCCTACTAAGACTGTTTCTCTCCTCCAAGACTGTCTCTCTTTCTCTCCCTTCTGCTAAGGCGAAAGCCTGCAGGTACCTGAGGGTAATTGTTCCTGAACAAGATAGCACAGCGTCCCTGTCCAGACAATAGATAAGCGGAGGCCGGAGACCTGGCCAATCCCGGGCCCCAACAAGTGGTGATGAAGATGGGATAGTGGAACTACTGGCGTTCCAGCTTGTCCGAATGGCCACAACCCTTTATGAGAAATAAAGCTCTCCTTTCCAAATCTATGAACTTTGTTATTTCTTCAGTTAACAATGGACAGTTAAGGAATATACTTTTTAATTTAAAATACATACAGGAAAAACAACACAAAGGAAGAAATAATGAAAGAGTATGAGAATAAATATATAGAAGGGGGAGGTTGCCACTTAATATAAATTAGTGTCTATGTAAGATGAAATAAGTCATTGTTTCTTCAAAGAGCTGATAACTAATTTAAGAACAAAACATGTTCAAATCTTTAGGAATCCTTAGGAAGAGAATGTGGACTGTATATATCTATATCTCTATATATCTCTATCTATCGATATACATATATGAAAAAGCACTAACAAGTGCCATGAAGACATGGATTAACATGGACCAAATTCTATTGTCATTTAAATTTTAAAAAGCCTATGGGTTTTGGTAACCAAAAGATGTGATTTCACTGAGGACACTTTAGATTAGAGCTGGGTCTTTGAGGATAAAGGGAACCCAGTAGCATAATATAAATGGTGGGTTACAGAGTTTAAAAATGAGTCATAATGTGGGCAATGCCTGTGGCTCAAAGGAGTAGGATGCCAGCCTCATATACCAGAGGTGGCAGATTCAAACCCATCCTCGGCAAAAAACTGCAAAAAAAATGAAATTATCAAGATATAGTTTGAAAAAGAAAAATCGAGAATGTTTTCATGACACAATTTGTAATTTTTTTATTGACTAAGATATTCTTTGCAGAAATATTTTTTTAACTCTACAAAATAAATCACAATGAACATCTCAATGAGGCCATGTATTTAGTCTACCAGCGTAATAAGCCCAACTTTTTCAACGGGCCCATAGGTAATTAGTCATAACAAAGTGACTTATCCTTTTGTGTATGTGTAATGAAAGTTGCAGTTATGAAATTTGGGTTTTGAATTCTCAGGTGATGGTTTGTTTTCCTATTGAATGATAAGGCAAGAAAGAAAAGGAATAAAGGGCAACACTTAAAATACTTAATGTAAGAAACTACTACTCAAACTTCATAAGAAAATTCCCATTAGCTTGAAAACCTGATTGTAAGTCCTTTATGTCACCTTGTCCTATCCACATTTCATGGCATTACTTAATTTTTTCTTATCTTTTTAGCTCTAGGTGTTATTTCCAACTCTTCACAGTCTAAATGACAGCTTGTATTGTCTACCACAGAAAAATCAGCCCACACTTTAGGTAAACCTCTTGGAAAATACGTAACTATCAGTTGATGTTGGCTGCATTTCTTTTTTCTTTGACTTGGTATGGTTTAAATTTCTCTCATGTTTATCTTAAGAGATATATGCGCTAGCATAGAATGCAAATGGGGAGTACAGAGCGTTCTAAACGAGCTTCCATTTAACATTGTTTAATAAAAGATTGTTTTGATTACTTTGAGTAGTTTAAGAGGTATGCCTTGGGACTCAGGTTTTTACATTAGTTTATTATGGTTTTTCCAGACTTTGTTATAGATGATAGTACTTAAGATTACTCTAAGTGTTTTCTAAAAGTGAATTGGAGACCAATAGAGGTAACTGCGTTCTATGTATTTTCTGTACACTTTCATAAGAAGAAGTTGAAATCCTTTCCCACTGTGTGCTGTTTCTTGGCACCGTTGAACTGAGACCCATTCCTGAGTGTGCATGCGTCCTCCCCCACACTCTGCCCTGTGTCTCAGCGGAGCCCAGGATGATCTTTCACACTCATGTGTCAGCTGGCTCCTGGTAGGAGATACTGGCAGAGGAATGAAGGGTGAGGGAAAGAGAGGGCAGAGGAATTTCTTCACCTCTCTCTGCCACAGGCAACATTTCCACCGTATCTGTGCCCACTCTCTAACTCCAATCCCCACCTAACAGGCCCACTCAGCCTCTTCCAGGTAAATCAAGCCTCTGAGTTCCAACCACCTCGTCTATTTCTTTGTCCCAGCCCATGGGTGGTAGTGGCTCCTGCTATTTCTAATCTCAGAGTTGCCATCCTTTCTTCTTGTTTGGAGTCTCAGTTTTTCTGTCTATTAAACCAATGCTGTTTCTGTTTTCTGTACTTGAAGTGAGCTATCTTTTCCTGACTGGCACGCTCCTAGTGAGGATTCTGATGGACGCCTCCCATTTCCTCCTTTTCACCTGACAGCTGGTAAAATTACATAGTCCTCTTCATTATCACATGGCTTGTTGTTGTTATCACCATCAATAATCATGAAATATATGTATTTCTGTCTGCACGGCACAGTGCTTAGTTTCGTAGACAGAAGGGGAGAAAGCAGGGTCCAAGTAGTAGAAATGGTAAGAATGGAAGGCAGAGGGGTGGCACACGTGTTAGGGTTCTGACTACACAGATGATGCCAAATATGGGTCTTGTAGCATAAAGTTGCTGGTAAGGAGAGCTGCAACCTCTGATGTGAACAAAGCTTAGAGACATTAGTTCTTTATTTAGTCACAAACAATTTAGGATCCAGACAAGTACTAGGATCTCTGTCAGATATTAGGAATGGGCACAAGGCATGGTTAGGAACATACAGAATGCCAACAGTGCTGTCGTCCTTCGGCAGGCTCTAGGGGAGAGTCCATTCCTTGCCTTTTCCAGCTTCCAGAGGCTCCTGTATTCCTTGGCTTAGAGCCTTGCTCCATCTTTGGGGGGGGGGAGCGGGGTTGTCATGCTGCCTACCACTGTCCTGCCATACACTGGAAAGCACAATCCCAGTGGAATTTACCAAAGGAGCCCAACATTAGGTAAATCCAAAGCTTTGGGATCAATAGATGCCTTCGCATTATTTCCCAACAGCTCTCTCTTAGGAAAGAGTTTTCAAAATCATGGCTCGGTGCCTGTGGCTCAAGTGGTTAAGGCACCAGCCACATACACCTGAGCTGGTGGGTTCTAATCCAGCCGGGGGC
>NW_003852458.1:7557762-7567359 GCF_000181295.1 Otolemur garnettii | reverse complement strand
TTATAGTTAATGGAAGTTGTTTGAGAAAAACTTGTAGCACACTGTTTTTTTCTTTTTTAGAAGGATTTCTGTTCTGGTTTAGATAACTTACCATAAGAGCATACAGGTGGGCAATAATGAGTGATGGCAACAGTCTCTCCGAAGCAGCGGGCAGTAGGGGCGTGCTGTGTGTGAAACGAGGACCGGCAGCTGTGGGGCCTCCCAGCGGCCATTGAACCTACACACTAAGGATGTCACGTCCCCTCCAGATGCTGAAAGGGGAATGGCGCATGCATGAAAGCTCCGTGTGGAAGGATTTTCTTCTAGGCGTCCTCAAACTACTGCCCGCCGGCCACATGCAGCCCGCCGAGGACATTTATCCGGCCCGCCGGGTGTTTTTGCTGCCCCTGCCTGTCCTGCGGAGCTGCCGACTCGTCCCGGGGCCCGCAGTCCGGCCCTCCAACGGTCTGAGGGACAGTGAACTGGCCCCTTGTTTAAAAAGTTTGAGGACCCCTGGGTCACTATAGGTTCATGTATGTTAAGTGACTTTTCTCAATTTTTCACTGAAGATTAAGAGAAAAACTGTGAATTTGTGACAGGTAGAATATAAGCGGAAGGGTAAGAAATGAAAAGGATATTCTTCACCAGAAACAAGGGAGGGAAGTGAAGTCCGGAGAAAACCTGCCCTTGACCTTCTTCCATTTGGGATGGTTGATGTGTCAAGTGCACCCCAGGTTGTCCGTGGAGATACCTCACTGGAGAGCAGAAGCCCTTTTCTGGGCACAAAGATGCTTCTGCAAGCCCGTGAGGACCCTACATTTCTCAGCTCTGTTCAGGACAATCCATTAAAACCCATCTGCAATTTCACGTTTACTCACAAATGTCCACCTGTCACCCGCCCTTCACTCTGTGTGAGATTCCAGGAATGGCTCTAAATTTACACATCGGAGAAGTTTGACTCAAATCAGTTCCCCATCTGTGGGAGCCCTGGGGAGTGATTTAAGTAGCCCTGATACCAGACAAAAAGGATTGCACGGCCTTTTGTCCAGTGACCCGAAGTAGCTTTTGAATCATGAAAACATCATGATAAATTATCTCACAAGAAGATTAAAGATTTCACATCCAGTTCTCAATTCTAAATTTATAGATGCTAAGAGTAGAGATCATTCTCTTCAAGCCAAAGAACAAATTTCTAATAAACAACAATTTATCACTTTTTAAAGCTCATGTAAGAAGTGGAGTGGAGCAGAAGGTGTACTTCTCTCGGTACTTTAATGCTCAGGACCTGATTTAATTTGAAAGAGAAGTCTTTGTGTTTAATTTGTTTGCTAAACCCTTCCCCCCCCCAAAAAAAAATCTCTTTATATAAAAGAGGACAGAGACACAGGACTGTACGTGAAGATAAGGAATGGAATAAGTAGAGTATGAATATTACACGGGATATCTTCTTTGCGTATGACAAAACCAATTTGTATGTGAATATTTTTATTCTTGTTTTTAAATTTATTATTTCTCAGTTAAAATAGATTTTTATTCAACATTTTACACACACACACACAAAGAAAGATCAATAATGTCATTTGCTATTTATCTGCCATGTGGTATGTGTTTTGCTCACATTATGTTGTTACTCTCAGAGAGTCAATTAGACAGTTAATGCCATTACCATTCTACTAACGGATTGGGGTACACACCTAGTAAACAGTTGTGATTTTAACAGGTGAATTTAATTCTAATTTGCCTTCATTTGTCTTCTTTCTGTCATTATTTATGGCTTCTTTCAAATGAAAGATTCTCTCCTGAAAATATTCTCCCATTGTGAGGGGTGCCATCATCAGTGAGTCCCCCGGAGACCACGACTGGGTTATGCGTTTCATATTCTAGTTCTCTCTCTTTTTCTTCCCTGTTCCATTTGTATTCCTTGGTCTTTTCTATTCCTTAACCACAGTGGTTTACTTCCAGGAGGAATAATTTGGAACAAATCTTCCAAAGTCATGAGTTGTCATAATTATACTTTCACTAACAAAACAAAAGAATATTCAGTTATAATTTTACAATATTATAGTCACTACAGTTTCTATTTATGCGAGTATTTGACTATAACACATACAAGTCAGTATTTTGGAGGTCAAGTGCATGGATGCAATGACCTCAACTGATACCAGTTCTGCACAGCAGAATTTAATAACCAATTACAGTTCTCATTGCTCTTAACTCAGTGGTGAGATCATGAGGTAACTGGTAACAGAACAAATGAGCACTCGATGTTTGCTGCAGTGTTCTCACTGAATTTCATTTGATGTATGCTACAGTGCTTTTACTGAATTTCATTGTTTTCTTTTTGCTAATATGCTAGAAGGGTTGACATTTAAGGAAGGATCAAATGTCTGACATCCTTTGCCACACCTAGGGGATATCAAGGAGTGAAATCTGCAAACTGTGGTGATCAGTAACCACTATAGGGACTTGAGTGGACAGGGAGGGCTCAAAGCCTACAATGCACCTTCAAACACAGCAACTTCATAACTGCATAAGATTTTATAATAATAAATGGTTTTACTGCTCAAAATATTTTACGCATTAGGAATTTTTGTCTATTATACTGAACACTCAGATTATCACTCTCAGGAACTCAGGCCCCAGGCATACAGCTGCTTAACCAAATCCTCCTCGGTTTATGAGACTAGCTGGAATTTGAAAAAAAAAAAAAAAGAAAAGAAAATTTCATCAATCTATCCAATCTCCATCAATTGTTATTGATTAATGTTTATTATTTTCCTCAGCACTTAATAACTGACTTTTTATGGGAAAGATTCTCTCCCTCTCTCTTTTTCCTTTTTGATACGTCTTTCTCTTTGGGTAGTACATGCAAGTTTAGATTATAAAACAGAAATCCTATTAGAGAATTTTGAGTAGACATTTTTGTCTAGACGAGGTCTTCAGGAATTAAAAATGAAAAGTCACTGCAGTGTTAAGTCTTGCTTCTACATCCTTTTATGCAGCTCAGACGTGGTAAGATAGAATTCTTCTACTCCGAAACCAGCTCATATTTGTCAACATATTTGCTTTGCTCTCAGGTTGTAATTCTTTTTTACTGTGCTAGGATGACATCTAGAAGAATCAATGTTGCTGTGCCAGGAGGAAAATGCTGTATACGAGTTTTCTTTTATTCTTCAGAACATAGAGTCTATTTCAGTAAATTTGTTTATTCTTCCAGGGAGGCAAAGTGCTAAGATGCAAACATATATGAGATTTGTTTGACTGAGGCATTAAAAATTAGGTGTCTCTGGTTTTCGATTGTCTTCCAGATATTATGTTGCTGTTTGTTTTAAACAGTATTTATGCTAGGGTATCGTTCAGGATCTTCTGTTGGACTGGAGCCCCTCTGATGCCTGCTCTTTCTTGCCACTTCTGAGGTTTCCAACCACTTTTTGTGTTTCTCCTAGGAGACGTAAGTGCAGAGCAGAGAATGGGATTGAAAAAAAAGAAAAGAAGCACTTGGGTTCAATATTTTCTTTTCCCCCCAAATTTATATTAATATTTGTAAACATATTGAGACAGTAATATTCGTGTATAGTAAAGTATAATAATAATAATAAGCCTGAACTAGAGAGTTTGAAAACCCTGTTTCCCTCTTTCCCAACCCTGTGGTTCAAGGCAGTTTACCTAACTGTACAATAGAGATGACACTGCTTATAAAAGATGAGCACTATACTGCTACTTCTGATACAAGTTGGTATGCCGGGAAATGTTAATTGAATGTGAATGTGATTTTATAAACAACAAAAGAGCAGTTCATTCCAAAATATATTTTCACGATTACAGCTGACACCAGGGTAAGTCATTTTTTTCCCACCTTGCATTGCGTTTACAATACATACAATAAATGGTAATTATCTAGGGGCTGAAGTAGTGAATATGCTGGAGCATATGTACCTTATACAGGTACAGTATGGAAAACATGTCACGTAAACAGCAGAATATGTCCCTGAAACAATAGGCACGAGAAAATATAATTTTTTGTAGAGAATTAAAAGTGGAAAATGTGGCTCAGGAATGATAGCATCTCAGTGGTTAGAGCCACGGCTTGGTCACTAAATCTACAAGCACTGTCATTTGGGAAAGGCTTGCCAAAATGAGGGACAGAGTCACTGAAACGAACAGTAAACAAGAACTTCAGGATAAATTTTATCAGCCTCTTGATTCTTCCCAGGTTCTCCCTGCATGTTGACACTTTGGAAACTTGCAGTGGAGAAATAAAAGCAAAAAGGAACTAACATTTATTGAGTTATTTTTATGTGTCAGAAATAATCTTAGCCACTTTTTGTACCTAAGAATAAAAGAATTCTATAAATCATCTGATTAGTAACAGGAGAGAATTATCCTCTGACATCATCAAAAGGATGCTACTGGAAATATGAGTTGTTTCATCATATGTGTATAGTATTTGAAATGCTGAGTCGCAGATCTTTTAGTTCATATCTGAGGGTGTGGACATGGAGTATAAGATCTTGGTAGTGGAGAATTATGAACCAAGTTGTATTACTGTTGCATTAGTAGCTAGGACTGCCACAACAAAATACCACCCCCCAAACAACAGAGATTTCTTTGCTCATAGTTCTGGAGGCTAAAAGTCCAGGATCAATATGTCAAAAGTTTCCCCTCCCCAGGGGTCGTGAGAGAAAGATCTGTTCCAGGCATTTCTCCTTAGCTCATAGACGGTCACCCTCTCTGAGTCTTCCTTCTGTGTGACTCTGTCCAGAGCTTCCTCTTCTTATAAGAACCCCCGTCATACTGGATTAGTAGCCACTCTGTTGACCTAATTTTAATTTAATTATATCTGCAAAGACCCTTTCCTACCAGTCACATTCTTAGTCACTGTGTGTCGGGACATCAATGTATGAATTCCGATGATGTCTTTCTTGTTCAAAATAAGACATATTTGTTCTTGTATTTGCTCCACAAATAATAGTTAATGATTATTTGTTCATATTTGCTCTACAAATATTTAATGATTATTCAAGAACTTTTTGTAACACATATACAAAATAAAACTTTGTTGTCTTTGAGATGCCCCTCCCCCAAAAAATAACTTTCTAAATTGAGTCAAAACAGACAGCCATCCACATTAGAATACTTTGCACATTTGAACCAGTCTAGAACACAAACGATAATTTAGGTTGTAGAATGAATGGAATGATAACTTGGATACAGGATCATTTATTCTTCAGTTGACAACCTAACCAGAAATATACAAAGATATATACACACCAGATCAAGGATATGAATGAGTGGAAACAGCTCCCTTATGCCTCCTTTTATTCTTTCCAAAAGATGTCCAAACCTTGAGGGGGGGTTACCATGCAGACTGAAATCTACTGATTAGAAGATTCCTAGCCATGATTTATTTACACTGCTCATTTATTTATTTTACACTGGTTTAAAATGAAGATGATAAGGATAGATGAGGTTAAAGAAGGTATGAAACTTCAATATTTACAGACCTGCTCTACTTTCAAGAAGAATTTTTTTTTTTTTTTTTGAGACAGATTCTCATTATGTTGCCCTTGGTAGAGGGCTGTGGCATCACAGCTCACAGCAGCCTCAAAAACTTGGGCTTAAGCGATTCTCTTGCCTCAGCCTCCCAAGCAGCTGGAACTACATGTTTAGCTGGCCCCACATGTTTAGCTGGCCCCGGCCAAGTTTGAACCCACCAGCCTCAGTGTATGGGTCTGGCACCGTAACCACTGTGCTACAGGTGCCAAGCTAAGAAGGAAATTCTTATGGAATCATGACTATAAACTTTCAAGTTCTATACGTTTTTCTCAGTGTATTTTTATTTTATTTTTTTAAATTTCAGAATATTACAAGCATACATGGGTTTTTGTTATATAACTTGCTTTCATACATTTTAAGTCAAAGCTTTAAGTGTGACCTTCATCCAGAATGAGTGTGTTATACCAGTTCGGTGTGAATTTACCCTCCTCTCACCTTGGCTTTCCCCGAGCTTTACTTCTGTATGTGCACAGAAGTGTTGACCAACAAGTTCCAATTTAGTACAGAGTAAATGTGGTGTTTACTTTTCCATTCTTGTGATACTTCCCCTAGAAGAATGGTCACCAGTTCTATCCAGCTTGTTACAAAAGATACTAGTTCACTATTCTTTTTTGCTTGTTTTTTGGGGATTTATTGAGGGTACAAAGAATTAGGTTACACTGATTGCATTTGCTAGGTAAAGTCCTTTCTGTAATTGTGTCCTGCCCCCCAGAGGTGACCCATATACCGTGACACCCCCTATCCTCTTCCTGATCCCTCCTTCCCCTACCCAACCCCTTGTATTAGATCATTAACTGCCTTCATATTACGATTGAGTACATTGGATTCTTGTTTCTCCATTCTTGTGATGCTTTACTAAGAATATGTTCCACCCCCATCCAGGTTAATACAAAAGATGTAATGTCATCTTTTTTTAATGTCTGAGTTGTACTTCATGGTGTACATATGCCACATTTTACATACTAATCTTCTTGTGTATAGGTGGGCACTTGGGATGCTTCCATATCTTTGTAATTGTGAATTGTGCTTCTGTAAACTTTTGAGTGCAAGTGTCTCAAGTTCTATTTCTTGCTGTGTCATTGGATCTCATTAAGGTTTTAGGGAACAGATAAGCTGTTTTGCCATTTTTTTTGAATATAGCATACATTTTTATATATTTTCTAATATTGGAAAAGAGCTTTGTAAAATGTAAAGTACTACATAAATGATTTATTTTGAATGTTGTAAATGAATGACTGATCTATGATTCATTCTTTATTAAGGAAGAACATATACAGTAAGTACCGACTATATTCCAGGCACTTTGCTAAGAACTACAGATACAGAAGTCAAGAAGACAGACTTGACATGATATTTTTTTCATGGAAGATACATTACACTAATTTTGACATAATTTTCAAAATATCAGTCCTATTATAACCACATACTACTCTAACAGTTGCAAAACGGCTGAGAAAACTGCTAGAATTTGGCAGTAGTTTAGTGGGTTTGCTTTGAAGTTGCTAAGATAAAACATATTTAGTGGTACCACTCCACACTTCTATCTTTTTTATATGCAGAGAAATGCGCTCACTTCCAAGTTCAGAAAGACTTGGAATTTGACATTTTCTGCATTCTTTTCCCTGGCTATAGATTCTGGCACTTTTTAATCTCTTTTTCATGGGGGCAGGCAATCTTCAGTACTAATCCTTTGAGAAGAATCTCAATGCCCACATGTCTTTGTATAAGAAATGTCATTTGGAGAATGCAAGAGTAAGAAGGTCCTTGTGCCATGTTCCACTGGTCATGAAAGTGGGAAGAATACTCAGACTCCCTCTATCCTTTAAATGCAGTCACAGAAGGTCCAGAGTATGCATAAATTGACTACTAATGGATTTGAAAACTGAGAGTCCTACTGATGTGGTTGTTATCCGATTGTGTAGTTAATTTATTTCAGTCTCTCCAAAAGAAAATTACAACGAAAGATTAAAAGGAATTAACTGCAGTGACGATTTTAATCAAATATTCCATCTATCTAATACTAAAAATAGACAATCTTCAGTGTTTTTGACAATAATTTTTTATTGAGCGCTGATGAACTTTTCCCATACAGCTTCTGGCAGGGTACCAGAAGCTCTGTGAAGAGCGTATGCCAATGCCACTTAGTCCTCCTTCCCTACCAGCAAACTAGCACAAAACAACAAAGTCATAATTCCACAGAGACTACAAGATAGCCCTTAAAGGAGAATTGTGTGGGCTGTGAATTATCTCTGACAGTAAATTATTGTACAAGTAGCCCATTAAAGTCCACTAAAGTTGGAAAGGTTGGGGTTACTACAATTCTTATCCAAGTCTTGAGTATTTGTGATAGCCCAGCGCCCTTTGGTAGCCTGAACTGTACACCATGTGCTTTATGAGAAAAGGCAACCTCTTGTGGTTTTTCCCTTTCTCATTGCCCTCTAGGGCAATCTGAGCAGCAGTTAAAAATCTCTGTTGGAAATAAATACTGAGACGCTGTCATCTTTAAAGACCCATTGAAGAATAATCTGTTTCACTGCTCTTATCTGAGTATACGATACACGATACTAGAGCTTCCGGAGATTCCAGTCCTTTGAGTCTTACTACTCCCGATAACAACTTTTTGTAAAGATGAAACAAATAGAGAACTATTGGTCTACTTTATTTTGATAGGTTATACTTAAATTAACAGTTCACTTTTCACGTGAGCCTCTAGTAGATGAAAATTACTGGCACGTCCCTGACAGTGTAGGCTAAATTCATATGGGTAAGGAAAGGATTACATTTGTTGGGCGACAAATAAGGATGAGAAAGAACTGGCTTAGTCAGTTGTGAGCTGCTAAATAATATTTTTCCAAATACTGAGTTATTACCACCTTTCTCTCCCCCGTCGTCTTACGAGTTTTCCACCTGCTGCAGGCTGGCAAGTTCCGAGTTCTCTGTGTTGCTGACGGCTATGTTTCCTGTTTGGATTTCTTGCCTGCTCCTGAGCCATCATGTCTCCCTGCTCTTTTGTATGTGACTATCGCTGACATTGCTGTCCTATTTCTTGCCTGCTCTGAGGACCCTCTAGCTTCTAACTGTGCGATGAATCCGGTTTCCTGACCTATCTCCAAAATCAATTGGTATACTTTGCTTTGATGTGACAATGGTTAGTTGTTTGTACTTAAACTTTAAGACTATATTAATCCCTTTTGGTCTCAATTTTCTCATCTAAAAATAATGAGTTTGTGGTATTCAGAGGCCTTTTTCTTTTTCATATGCTAGTGGGATTGAGTTGTTAACACTTGATGTAGAAATTCACCAGGTTAGGATTTGATCATCGTCATTTTCAAGTAAATTAATATAGGTGAGTGAATAAGTAGAACTTAAAGAAAATTTTTGGTTGTTTTTAAAAAAATTGTTTTAGAAAGTTCTTTTTGAAGAGTATTTTTAAAGGAAGCAATATTTTTTAATTTTTTAATTATTTTTAATGAAAATCATAACCATATATATTTATGGAATATAATGTGAAAATTTGATATATAGTGTGGAGTGCTTAGATTGAAATGATTAACATAGCCATCACCTCACTTTTTTTTTGTGGTAAGACATTTAAAATTTACTCCTAGTTATTTTGAAATATACCCTTGTTATGTACAATTAGGTGAAATCTCACCAAATACCCTCCTTCCTGCCTGCCACCAATAGCCCTTCCCCCCTTCCTCCACCTCTCCTCACCTCTCTCCTTTGCTAGGCTACATTTGTGTTTTATCATTTGTATGAGTGTGTGTTTATATATTTATTTCATAATAGTATTGAGTATATTGGATACTTTTTTCCATTCTTGAGATACTTTACTAAGAAGAATGCATTCCAACTCCATCCATCAGATGGATGTAAAGATGTAAAGTTCCATCTTTTTTATAGCTGAATAGAATTCCATGGTATACATATACCACAATTTGTTAACAAATGACCCCGTTTCAGCAACACTTGAGTACAACAAAGAAAGTATTTTGGCAATAATTATTTGTAACTTACATAAAACTATCTAATCATCTATCTCATACCATGTCATATTCT
>NW_003852458.1:7517231-7557591 GCF_000181295.1 Otolemur garnettii | reverse complement strand
ACCACAGAGACAGGCTCTCCCTCTTGCTCAGGTGGATCTTGAACTCGTGAGCTCAGGCAATCCACCTGCCTTAGCCTCCCAAGTGCTGGGATTACAGGTGTGAACCACCACGCCCAGCCATATGCAAATTATTAACATTTTTTACCCCCTAATATATGACTGGATCTCTTCTAAATATATTTCAGATATGAACTCATTTATTGCTCCAATTCTATAAGCCAGCAGCTGTTATTACTTCTAACTTACAAATGAACTGACTGAGGAAGAGAGGTTCAGTTACTTAACCAAGGCTATATGATTAGAATAAAAGACCCATCCCAGGACTTATCCAAGGTACTCGGCTTCAGAGCCTGTGCTTATAAAGTGCACAGTGTTTTGCACTTCATGGCCAAGTTGAAGCAAGTTTTCAAAAGGAGTGTACTGAAGCAGAATCTTTTGAAAAGGCAAATGAAGTTAATGTTCATAACACGCAACAGTACTTCTAACATTCTGTTCTGCAATTTTCTTCTCAAAATGACACGCAGAATAAAAGCCACTTACAAATCTGTTCATTCTTATTTTTGTGTTCTTCTTTGTACTTTTCTGTCTTTCCCTAAACAAAATCTGAAAGGCTTTTCCATTTCCTTCCCTTCCTATTCGTTTCCCACTTTATGTATATATGTCATTCTTCCTCACAGGCTATATGGTATTCTTTTTGAGTTGGTTTAATTCCTCTGGCTTGTCTAATACAGTATCGCTACATGTTATGAAAGGCATGTCAACATGAAGAAAGTCAAAAAAGGAGCTTGTAATATGGTGTCAGGAACCTGTGTCTTTTTTTTTTTTTTTTTTTTTGGCCAGGGCTGGGTTTGAACCCACTACCTCTGGCATATGGGGCCAGCACCCTCCTCCTTGAGCCACAGGTGCCCCCCAGGAACCTATGTCTTTAAGGTCACCTCTGGTCCTACAGATCTTGGAGCATGGGCCTCCAACAGAATCCAACCTTCACAGAACAAAATCCAAAAGGTTGGATTCTGCTGGAGGCCCATACTCCATAAGGTTGCACTCAATGATCCAGAAGGCCACGTGGGGCCCCAAGCCACAGGTTCCCTACCCCACTGTACACCTCTACAGACCTTCAGATATAGCTGTTCTGTGTGGAAGTCAGTTACCAGTCATTTGTATTTTTACAGATTCTTTTATACAAAGATTTTAATCTCAAGGTTTACTTCCAGCTCTAACTTCTCTGGATGATAAAAAGGAGGGAAAATGTGAGTCAGATATTTGAACCTGTATGATGTAGGGAGATGAATAAAGAAGCCCAAAGGAGTAAAAAATTCTGATTATCAACCATACCTATAGTTTATCTGAAAAATTACAGTAATATTTCAAAAGATAATGTCTGCTTTAAAAATAATTGCTTTAAATCATGATTTGATTCCACATACTATATAAATTTCTGGCTTCCACTTAAGAAATTTGCAAGATGAACTGAATTTCTCTCTCTTTTCTGGGCTATTTAGGAGATATGGAGCTATAATTTACACTAGAAGAGAAGGCCTGGCACAGGTGGTTTGCCTTCAAAAACAAAAAAAAATTAGGGTGGTGCCTGTGGCTCAAAGGAGTAGGGCACTGGCCCCATATACCAAAGGTGGCAGGTCTAAACCTGGCCTTGGCCAAAACAAAACAAAACAAAAAAAAAAAAACCCAAAATCTGCAAAAAAAAAAAAAAGAGAGAGAGAAAGAAAAAGAAAGATTGTGTTTACTGAGTAGGAGACCTAGAAATTTTACACTAAATTTTAGAGTTAAATGTATAATTTGACATGTGTTAGAGTGACAAAACATTCTTAGAAATGGTCTGAAATTACATTTCAAGTGGACAGTTAGGAAAGAATTTAGTAAACTGAATTCCACTTTAGAATCTCAAAGTTAAGCAGTTAGGAACGAATTTTATTCTTTCAAAGCTTTCGGGAATAAATGTATCAGTCCCTGTACATATGTGAGTATGTGAGCATGTACAGAGAGATGGGGCATCAGTCAAGCTGACTCACCATCAGTGTCAGAATTTTTTACTTCTGCCTGAGACAAGAATGACACTCAGGTTTGAGGCATTTGGAAAAAATGCTGATTAATCATTTAGATATGCATTCTCCACTGTGAATATTTAAAATAAAACCTTATTTTCCAGATATGAACTTGTGGATTTTTTTTTCACATATTTGTTGAACTTTCAGAGCCTACTAGAAGTTGAACTGCTATAAGCTATTGAGGGTGCAAGGAAAACTTCTAGCTCAATGGAATTAAAACATAATTGGGAGATTAGAAAAATATATATGAAAAGTCAAATATCAATAGAGTAATCCAATACATTGATATTTTAAAGTTCCTGGAACTTTCCTTATCCAGGTAGATAAAGTCTCTGGTTTACTGAGAATAAACAAGAAAAGAAATAACCTAATTAATGCCAGCAATTAAGTACTTACATGCATATATTTTGTTTCTTAGATACTTCCTTAGATTTTCACTCAAAACCTAATTGTTCTTAGTTTACATACAATCTTAATAAATGTTATCGTAAATCTTATTGCAAACACTAGCAAATTAAAAACTGTTTTAAAAGTAGCAGGCCATCTACATGAAAGAACTTTATGAACATCAAGGAATCAGTGTGGACCATTAATAATCAGACAATCAGCAGCATAATTAAAAAAGTAAATGCTCACAGGAGTCACATCCAAAATGTCCAGATCGATATTTAATTAACTCTACCAATCTTAGAGACTGAATTCTTCAAAGTGTTTTCTCCATAATTTCCATTTAAGGCAAAAGACAAGAATCATCACAAGGCACTATGGCACTATTTAAGCCAGAATTAAATCTGCAGCAATCACAGTATTCTTGTTAGAGCCAGAGCCAGAACCATGTCTAGAACATTCTGTATTTGAGCTTTCAATTTAAAACTAAGCAATATTGTGCCAAATTTTACAATAGCACTTTCCTAAATTTCTTCAGAAAATACCATAAAGCAAACCAAAGAGAGAAAGGTCTAAGATGAAAGGTCCTCAAGGCGGTTAAGTGATGCTATTAGACTACACAAGTGCAGTTGTTCCCTGTTAGTCTCCTTGGTTGGGGAGGAGGACATCATCTATTAGCACCACGAAGGCCAGAGCAGGTTTAAAACAATCTTTAAACCTCAGCTGCTGCCAGAATCATGTCTCCAACCCTTTGCATTTTCTATGGAAAATGGTTACTTTAGTGAAAACTTTCAATCTATACCTTTGCCCAAGATGACACAGATGATTCATTCCCCGATAGCACAGAAAGCCAAAGAACTCTAAGCAATCGATGATGGTTCTTTGGCTAGACTTGTACCTCCTGCTCCTAAAGGAGGCTCATGAACAATCATTTCCATCATGGCCTCTTCAAGTCGCTGGCATCTATTTTGGCCAAATGACTGTCAAGCCTTGGCAAGTGGGCAGTTTTCTGATTCTATCTTGCCTATATCAGTTAGCTTTTATTAGGGGATCAGTTCAACTTTATCTTGGCAGTACTGATGGCACACCATCCCCTTAAAGATAATAACTTTATTACTTGAGAAATATGTTGAGGCAATAGCCCTTTGGCACACCACCCAAATTGAACCCTGATCATCTTTCTTTTGAAGGGAAGTGTAGCAGAAAGAGAAGGATTGCACATTCATGTACTATTTGGTACTTTTGGTTGCTATTATTGAACATTATAGTTAATTTTTGTGTTAAAGACTCAATTTTATTAATTTCTCACTATTTGTTTGGATAGTTAACAAAGTGCTCTATTTTTTTTCTCCTGTCTGCTTGAGAAATTCATTAATTTCTTGAAAGGGTTCTTTTAAAAACTAGAAAATTCATTAAGTTAGCTCTCATAAAAATGCTGAGGAACTTTATTAAGCCTCCCATCAGTTTTTCATTTAAGTTTAATATGAATCTTGGAGAATTCTTATAATTATTTTACCTTGTATGTTTCCCATAATCATAGATACAAAATTGCTTTTACATGAGAAACCCATCAATTACTATTTTCATGTCATTTTTATTATCTTTTTTTTTGGTTTGTTAATGTGGAACAAAAGCCTAATAAAAAATAACTTTAGTGAGTTCACATTCACTTTGGTGATAATTAGAATAATATAATATGATATTTTAGTGGAAAATTATGCTTCCCTTTGTTCTTTCTGGAGAGAGAATATTCTGTATTTCTAATTTTTATATTAGCATACTTGGTGGGTCACATTTATGTTCTAGAATAAACACAATTTTATTAGCATAATGAAATTCAGAGGACAGATAAAATTTAATTAAAAGAAATATAATGTATGGAAAATACATAATGAGAAACATGGTTAAAAGTGGGAATATATTATTAGTTATTAAGTCAGTTCTGTCAATTAGTTTATTATTTTATAGGGACAAGTAAGTATGTGTTGGTTATATTTTTAGTACATTGGATAAGACACTGAAACTCTGTCTTCATCAATTTGGGATGCTAAAATAGAATACCAGAGCCTAAGTGGCTTAAATAATATAAATTTAGTTTCTATAATTCTAAAGGCTGGAAATCTGAAAACAAGGTATCAGCATGGTCACCGTGCTTGTATTTATTTTATCATGGAAGAGAGCAAAGAGGAAAAAAATAAGCTGTCTCCAGTATGTTTATAAAGTCATTAATCCTATCCATTAGGGCTCTACATTCATGACCTAATTATCTCCCCAACACTCCACCTCCTGCTATATCACCTCAGGACTTAGGATTTCAACATATGAATTTTGAAGAGAACATGAACATTCACTTTATTATATCCTTTTTTTTTTTTTTTTTTTTTTGGCAGTTTTTGGCCGGGGATGGGTTTGAACCCGCACCCCCAGTATATGGGGCCAGCACCCTACTCCTTTGAGCCCAGGTACTGCCCCACTTTATTACATCTTTTAAGACTGAGAAATGCCTTCTATTTCTCTGGCATCTAACTCCAATATAATACTTGATAGAGTACATAAATTTGATGAAATAACTGTATTTCCAATGGATATAATAAAAATGAATAGATTCATTTATTCTTTCTACCTACCCATTCTTTCATTCATAAACACATAGTTTTTGAATACTTACTCTATACCAAATGCTGTGATCAACATCGAAATATAACTATTCAGAATGCTTAAAGTAATAATAATAATAATAATAATAATAATAAAAGATGGGCTATTTTCCAAACTACCCTATCAGTCCAGGACTATGTATAATTCTGATATGAAAATAAAATAAGGATAGTATAAATAAAAAGAAGCTATAAACCACCTAACTTATAAGTAAGCAAAAGTTATAAGTACTACTTAAGCAGATAAAAATTACTGACTGGTGATATAGTGAATTAATAATTTATCATAGGCAAAGAGAGAATCTCAAAGAACATAGGGATAGTTCAATGTTAGAAATATCTATTACAGCAATTTGTGTGACATTATGACAGTAAAGAAAAGATACATAAATATTAAAATCTGGGTAGATTAAAGATACATATATTTTAAGATCTATAAATGAATTAGAAGGAAATAAAAGGTACTATCTTTTAAAATATTGATGAGAAACATATTTTCTATCACTGATACCATTTTGAGAAGATGTACAGGTTCAGATACATGTACAGGCAGCCTCCATATCTGCATTTGAATATTACACCAACTGTGAATTGGTTTAATCCACTTACCATCTTTGTATAATTACCAACTTTTATCTTTTACACTGGTGAGTGTTGGCTGTTCTTTTGAGCATTTCCTTAGTGTTTGCTTGTCTGGGAAAGACTTTATTTCTCCTTTATTTATAAAATTTAGTTTTACAGCTTACAAAATTCTTACCTAACATTATTCTGTCTTTGAAGATGAAAGATTAGAACCTAATATTTTTTGGCTTGTAAGGTTTTTGCTGAGAAGCCTGCCTTTAGTGTGATGGGTTTTCCTGTGTAAATTACTTGATGATTTTATCTTATGGCTTAGAGGATCTTCTCCTTCCCTCGGAGTTGGCCAGTCTGATAACTATGTGCCATGGTACTGTCCTGTTTGTAATGACTCTTTCAGGAATTCAATGAACTTCTTCTCTCTGGATATCTAAATCTCTAACAATACCAAGTGTACTTTCCGCCCCTATTTTCTCCGATAAAAAGTCTTCCCTGCTTGCTGTTTTCTCTTCTTTGCCTTCAAGGATACCTATGATTCTTAGGTTAGGACACTTTACATAGTCCCATATTTCTCAGAGGCTTTTTGTATTTTTTTTTTTTTTTGAGACAGAGCCTCAAGCTATCCCCCTGGGTAGAGTGCCTTGGCTTCACAGCTCACAGCAACCTCCAACTCCTGGGCTCAAGCAAGTCTCCTGCCTCAGCCTCCCAAGTAGCTGGGACCACAGGCGCCCGCCACAACGCCCGGCTATTTTTTGGTTGCAGCCGTCTTTGTTGTTTGGCGGGTCCAGGCTGGATTTGAACCCGCCACCTTAGGTGTATGTGGCTGGCGCCTTAGCCACTTGAGCCACAGGCACCAAGCCAGCTTTTTGTATTTCTTTTGATTCTTTTTTCTTTATTTTTTGACTGAATTAGTTAATTCCCAAGCTTTGTATTCAAGCTCTGAAATTCTTTCTCCTGCTTGGTCTAGCCTGTTGTTAAAACTTTCCACTGCATTTTGAAATTCTCGAAATTACACTTTCATTTGCAGAAATTCTGGGTTGTTTTTTTTTAATAGCTGTCTCTTTAGTGAATTTTCATTTATGCCCTAATTTTTTTTTTTAATTTCTTGGTTTTGGTTTCTAACTTTCTCATGGGTCCCATTGAACTTAACTTGCAATCCACTTGCAAATTAACTTGCAAATTCCAAACTCCATTTCTGACATTTCAAAAATTTCCTTTTGGTTGGAGTCCACTTCTGGTCCGTTGGGGATGTGGAAATAGTCTATTTTCTTCATATTTCCAGAGTTCTTATTCTGATTCTTTTTCATCTGATACCTTTTCTCTCATCTCAAAACAGATAATTTTGTGGTTCACCTTTGTCAAGAACTCTGATGCTCAGTGTAGAGATGGAGAGGTATACTCAACTTTGGCTTATGCAAGCAGGTACCCACTATGGTGTTGCTGGTGTTTTGAGTTGGTTGGATCTCTGACCCTTGGGAGAGTGTTTAAGTGCCAGTGGCAGTGAACTAGGTTAGGTAATCTCTAGTCCCAGGCCCCTGAATAGCATGTTTAAGTCCTGGAGGGACCAGGCTGGGACACCAGCCTTTGATCCTCCCTTAGTTCAGGTATTGTCAATGGCAGTGAATGGTGTCATGATCTCCTGATTGGGAAGAATGCTCAGGCGGAAGATGGACAGATGCGCTGTCATCCTGAGACAGGAAAGGTGGGCCCTTCCAATGAGGTTAGCACAGGCAGGTAGCTGTGTGATGCATTAGCCTCTACCATTTCCTTCTGTAGGTAGAGGCACCAAGGAGTAAAGGAACCCACAAAGCTTCACCCTGGCCAGCTATAGCAGAGGCAGGGAGGCAGGTTAACCTCTGTGTACAGAGCTCCCACAATGTCTGGGGCTGTTGCTGAAATGCTCCAGTTGGGAAGGAGTATTGTGCCAAGGATTCACCTCCAGGATTTTCATAGAAGAGACAGGTAGTTTAGGGAGAGGACTGCTAACCTCACCCTCCCTCAGAATGGGTGGTAGTTGTTGTGCTTGGAGTACACAAAAGCCCTTTATGAAGCTTTTTAGAAGGAAAGGGTGGTGAGCCCCAAGCTCTGTGAAAGCCTGTGTGTGATAGGTGCTCTGTCAGAAGTGGAGAAGCCGCCGCAAGTTCCCTGGATTAATCATCTCCTGTGGAACCCTCCCCAGTCCTGAATAGAAACAGCTTTGGCTGCCTCAGCAGTGATGGGTGGGGAGAGGAGGTAGAGGAGAAAGCCTTGAATGGGGGGTACCTGGTGCCCTGGTCTCCTTTGTTACAAGGGGACCTCTGGCATGCTATATGATCCTCTCTGCAAGAAGTGGCCTACCCTTAATGCCCGAGCTCTGGGAGACCCATGGTTCCCTCAGTGCTGCTGTGATCTGAGTGGTGCAGAGGAGCATCAGCAATGGATCCAATGGTGTAGAGACATGGGGCCTGAGATTCCCCAGCTAGGACAGCTACAAAAATGCTACCTGCCCAGAAGGGGGGGGAAGCGAGCCAAGAGCCACATCCTTCATGCAGAACAGGGCACAGTGAGCAGAGTACTGGGGATATATCCCTTGCAAGCCTAGAACTGGATGTCCTGCAGTTCACCTGCACCAAAAGCTCATGCTTGGGAGTAGATGCAGTTATGTATGCAATACTGGGAGGTTGAAGGAGGCAGAATCCCCATGCCCACATCCCTTCCAGGCCTCTGCTGCCACTTCTGCTCTGGTACAAGGCACACTTCTACTCTATGCACTCCTCTTTCCACCCACTGGGAGGGGTGCAGACAACTTTGGATCATGATCCAGGGGCTCTCAGATGCAGGGAAGTGCAAATTAAACATCCCTCTGTCCTAAAAAGCTTTTGTGGTACTTCCCAGTCCCCTTGGGACAGTCCTTTGTACAGGTCAGAACTGTCGGACTACTACAGCTCTCCTTTGTCTCCTTGTCCTTTGTGGTTGTCACAGTCCAAATAGGTGCTATGGAATGTGGGTTCAGTGATAAGGAGACTGAGGGACTGCGACTTCCCCAGTAGGGTAGACACATCCAGTGTGTACATGACAAATATGGTACCCACCATCTCAGCTCATGTCTGTGGTAGGTGGAAAAGCCCCTATGCTCTGCTCCCAAGAAGCTCTAGCTTGCTAATGACAGAATCTTCTGGACTTGTTGGGACAGAAGGGCTCTCCCACAGACTGGGAGCTGGTAGACTTCCACAGGTGTGGGAGGAGGGAAAGTAACCACTCCCACCCACTCTGTCTACCAGACTCCAAATCCCTCAGAGGTCAGTTTCTGCCAAAATTGTAAACCTCGTTCTGCAACCACAACTTCTTTCTGTAGGATCTCTAGGAAGGGTAAAGTCTGGCATGTTTTTCTCAGTATTTCGATTGGGCTATGCATTACACCTAAAGTTTCTTCTTTGGGGGATGATCTGGTAACCAATGTCTCTAATCAGTCATCTTGTTCACTCCCTTCTATCAATTTTTTTTTAGATGAAGACGGTTGGCTGTTCAAGACGACGGTGAGTAACCCTTTAGAACTAGATGAGTGAAGACATGTCTGAGAAGATCTATTGAGGAGTAGAAATGGCACCCCCAAATAAATTGACATGAAATAATCTAACGTAGTTAAAATGCAACACTGATGGGAAAAGAAACTACTCTTAACACTGCTGCTGAAAGAAAATAACTCTGAACTTTGTAAAGGTGGCAGACAAACACAATATACACATCTTTTTCAAAACATTCTATGCTTTTTACATTAGGCTCTAGTGTTCAGAATTCATTAAATTAGCCACCATAAAAACTTTTTTAAAATTATGTAATTCAAAGATAACATTGTTATCTTAAGACTTTTAAGTAACAGAACAAAGAGCTATAATAAAACCTAGCCTGAATCCACTAAAATAATAAAAAATGAAAAATGATAAAACAAGGGATAACAAGGATGCAGAGAACATGTAATGCTTGTACATTATTGTTGAAAACATAAATTGGTGTCTTGAGAAGCTTGTGCACCATTAACTAAAATGAATACTTGCAAATCCTTTTTATTCATTTTCTCCTGCTGCATAAGACATAGCCACAAATATAATGCTTTAATACAAAATCATTTATTAGTTCACAGTGCTTTATCTGAGAAATCAGACATGCAGTAGCTGAGTTCTCTGCTGAGGTATCACAAGGCTGAAAACAAGGTTTGGGGAGGCTGAGTCCTCATCTGGAGGCTCTGGGGGAGAAACCCACATCCTAGCTCATTCAGGCTATTGACAAAATTTGGGTGGCTAAGGTTGTAGAACTGAGGTTCTATTTCTTTGCTGGCCACCCTTAGCTCTAGAGTCACCATCAGTTTTTGCATGTGGACTGCTTAGATTATCAAATCACCAATGACATATCAAGTACACCTTCTTTGAATGTCTATCTTCTGGAGAAAATTCTCTGCTTTTAAGAAGCCACATGTAATTAGATTGGAGTAGGCCCACTTGAAAGTCTTCTTATCATTTGAGCACGGGATTTTGAAAGCCATTTTTAGAACTCTTTCTAACTCATCTTGTGACACAGTAGTTCCGATTCTAGGCATATAACCAACAGAAATGCATGCATATGTTCATCAAAATATATACACAAGAATACAGAGAGAAACACTATGTTAGCCAAAATATGGAGAAAATTTTCACCAACACTAGGATAAATTGTGAGATATTCTTACAGTTTAATATAGAAATGAGGAAGAACAAACTACAGCAATATACAACAACATAAATGAATCTCGGAAACATGATGTGGAGTGATCATATAACAGTTTTTTGATGGAAGCAAAGGGAAAGGACTTAACCTAGCCCAGAATGTAACACAAAACTTTCTAGAGAAAATGCAGCCTTTACTTCAATGAATTAGATAGAGTAAGCGATGGAGGAGGGAAGATAGGACTATATTTTAATTTGAAATAATAATATGAACATGATCATAAAAATTACAAGCAGATGGATAGGAAAATTCTGGGGTAGAAAATGTGTGCCTGGAGAACTGGTAGGGGTCAGAACATAAAGAACCTTGTGAGCTTTGCAAGGAGATTGACTTCAATCCTGTAGGTTATTGGGGCATAGGAGGCCTTTGCAAAAGGAAGCACATGGACATATTTCTATATGAGATCACTGAAATTATGAAGTGAAAATGAAGTTAAAAGAGGAAAATGTGAAGGAGACTACTAGATAGGAGGCTAGTCAAGCAACACAGTTGAGAGATGATGGGAGTCTGAGTTTCCTAGAGGGAAGAAGATGGATGACATAAGGACTGATTTCTTGTATATACCTCTTTTTCAAGAATCTCTTCCAAAAGTCTTAGTGTATGCTAAAGTATAACTGACTGGTCAGACAGTTGTACAATATGCCCATGTGTTCCAAAAGAAGGTGGAATTACCAATTAAATAGGGATCTTCACTCAAAGTTGATGACTTCTTTTGTGCAATGTCCAGTTTTCCTGAAGAAGGTTTCTTTCTTTTTCTTTGGTTTATTTCTTTGTTTCTAAATCATCAAGACTTTTTCACATATGCTGAACTTGTGAGTGGGAACCAGAGTAGAAGATGCACTCCAAGACTGAGATGTCCAAGCAATTTTGATGTTTTAATTCTGTGACCTTGACAAAGTCAACAACAGCAGAGATCTGGAAGTGAAATTCTTTAGGACTTCCACACATGACTATGAGGAATACAGTTATTGAGTAAAGGAAAACTTCTCAACCATGTATATACCATCTCTGCTGGAAAATCTTCACAAAATCAATTCCTAGGACACATGATTGGCCAACAGAGGGCCAATGACATCTGCATAAATGTGTGCATTTTGACTTATATGTAAAACTAGTATAAATATAAATGTTCTTTGTTAAAAAAAAATTTCTATTGTGAACATGTTGTGTAAAGCCTTCTCCAGGGTTTCATCAATACTAATTAGCTTATAAAGAAAATAGAATTGACTTTTGAAATAAATCCTATGTGTTAATAGGATTAATTTTACTCAAATTCTCAAAAGTACAAATTTAATTGTTATAACTTGTTAATAGAAAAATAAGGAATTAATTTTCTCTTACTTTAATTGGACTAAAATTAGTCTGAAGTTAGGATAGAGGCTTGTTCCTTTGAATGCCCCTTCCCTCCCATCTCATGCACAAACACTTTATTCAGACAGTGTTTTCCTGTGAACTCCTTCATGACATCAGAATCTTTCACTGGGCATGTATTCTAAACTCAATCTGTAAATAATTTCCCTACCCACAATAGGACATTTAAAAACAGAAAGAAAAATAATGATATATCTTAGCAGAAGATTAATATTTTTTAAGTTTTAATTTTAATCACTTGTCTCATCATAATTTTATTGAGGTCTCTGAATAAATCTTTTTTGCTGAATCTAGGTCTTTTGCTGAAGGAAACAAGAAGTAATTTACAAATCAATTACAATATTTCAGATGTAGTCTGACCACAGCAGAGTACCTCAGGCCTTTCATTTCTACTAAATTTTATGTTCTATTAATACATCTGGAGGTGAGTATAAAATGTTGGCAGCTCTGGCCCCCAGATAATTCATCTGAGCTACACTTAAGTAAACCACTAACATGCTTAGTACATATAAGCCATACTTAGTGGGGAACAAGGTGGCAGTCTAGATATATCTCCTTTGTAGTCACTAGTGATGAGGTCAGGGAAAAGGGACTCCAGTCACCTCTGGTCAGGGTGCCCTGCCTGAAGGCATTGCTTCTGGGGATCAGGGCTCCGGTGGTAGAATTTGCAAGCCAAGGATAAAGTCGGGAGCTGTGGAGAACTCATACTAAAGGCTAGTATTTGTGAGGTGGCAGAGGTCAGGGGACTTCGCATCAAGTTTCAGTCAGAGAAGGCCAGTATAGCAGTTTTTCTTTTGGAACTGTACTTTTTGGACCTATCTTGGAAGAACCTGGGTGAGCATGAGATCTTAAAAAGCACCCAGCAGCCAAGATTGAGCCACCAGGTGGAGCGGAGCTCATCTTTAGGCTTTTGGCAGGGTGCCACCATTGTGAGAGGCTGCCTGGGAGGATCCACCTGCAGAGTCCTGGTGCCAGGCTGGTTTTAGTGTGCATGCTGAACTGGGCACCTACTTTTGAGGAAACTCAAGTGAAACCCACTTTTCTGAGAAAACCACTTTGTGCCCAAGGGCACTGATTGAAAAGGTCAAAGAGTATCTCTTAAGTACGCTGACAAAGCTTCAGGCTCCAGACCTTGTGGGGATTGAGGACATATGAATTAGGAAAATGGGACCAGGTTACCTCACCAATTAGATAGTTGCTTCCAGCCCCCATCTTTTATAGGCATATCAGCATTATGATAAGCATCTCCTATGACAGAATACCACCTGTTGTCCAGGCAATATATTGCAATATGTATTTTTCCTTTTTATTTTCAAATTTTCCCCTGTAGTTTGTGTTCATTCATTTTTTTTTCTTTTTGCATTTTTCAGTTTTCATTCTTTCTTGCTTCAAGAATAATGGCTTTATTTTTGCTACACTTTTTCTGTTCCTTTTATTTTTTGTTTTTTTTTCATTTTTTCCTTAGGGTTTTTTTTTTCTTGTCCTGTTTTGTTGTATTTTCTTTTTCTTTCTTTCTTTTTTCATTAAATCATAGCTGTGTACATTAGTGCAATTATGGGGTACAATGTGCTGGTTTTATATACCATTTGAAATATTTTCATCAAACTGGTTAACATAGCTTTCACCACATATTCTTAGTTATTGTGTTAAGACATTTATGTTCTACACCTAGTAAATTTCACATGTACCCTTGTAAGATGCATCATAGGTGTGGTCCCACAAATTACCCTCCCTCCCCCCATCCACCCCCTCTCCCCTCCCTTTCCCCATATTCTTGGGCTATAATTGGGTTATAGCTTTCATATGAAAGCTATAAATTGGTTTCACAGTAGGGCTAAGTACATTGGATACTTTTTCTTCCATTCTTGAGATATTTTGCTAAGAAGAATATATTCCAACTCCATCCATGTAAACATAAAACAGGTAAAGTCTTCATCTTTTTTAAGGCTGCATAGTATTCCATGGTGTACATATGCCACAATTTACTGATCCATTCATGGGTTGATGCACACTTGGGCTTCTTCCATGACTTAGCAATTTATAAATTGGGCTGCAATAAACATTCTGATGCAAATATCTTTGTTATAATGTGATTTTTGGTCTTCTGGATATGTACCTAGTAGACAAATTAAAGGATTCAATGGCAGGTTTATTTTTAGATCCCTAAGTGATCTCCAAACATCTTTCCAGAAGGAACCTATTAGTTTGCATTCCCATCAGCAGTGTAGAACTGTTCCCTTTTCTCCACATTCACACCAATATCTCTGGTTTGGGGATTTTGTGATGTGGGTTAATCTTACTAGGGTTAGATAATACCTCAAAGTAGTTGTGAGTTGCATTTCTCTGATGATTAAGGATGATGAGTACTTTTTCATGTGTATGTAGACCATGTGCCTGTCTTCTTCAGAGAATTTTTTCTTCAAGTCCTTTTTCCACACTGAGATGGGATCACTTGTTCTGTTCTTGCTGATATGTTTGAGTTCTCTGTGGATTCTTGTTTTTAAACCTTTCTCAGAGACATAACCTGCAAATATCTTCTCCCATTCTGAAGGCTGTCTGCTTGCTTTACTGTGTTTTTGGCTTTGCAGAAGCTTTTTAGTTTGAACAGATCCAGTAATGTATTTTTGGTGTTGCTTCAATTGCCTAAGGTGGTCTTCCTCATGAAATATTTGTCTAGGCCAATTTCTTCAAGTGTTTTCCCTACACTTTCTTCTAGTATTTTTATAGTTTCACGTCTTAAGTTTAAATCTTTAATCCAGTGAGAGTCTATCTTAGTTAATGGTGAAAGGTGTAGGTCCAATTTCAGTCATCTGCAAGTTGCCAGCCAGTTCACCTAGCACCATTTGAAAAATAAGGAATGTTTTTCCCACTGAATGTTATTAATTGGCTTATTGAAGATCAAATAAAAGTAAGTAGCTGGGTTCATCTCTTGGTTCCCTATTCTAGTTCATATGTCTACCTCTCTGTTTTTGTGCCAGTACCAGGCTGTTTTGATCACTATCAATTTATAGTATAATCTAAGGTCTGGTAGTGTGATTCCTCCTGATTTTCTTTAAATTCTGAGTAATGTCTTGGCTATTTGAAGTTTTTTGTGATTCCATATAAAATGAAGTTGTTTTTTTTTGGGGGGGGGGATCTTTAAAGTATAACAGTGGAGCTTTAATAGGGATTGCTTTAAAATTGTATATTGCTTTAGGTAATATGGACATTTTAACAATATTGATTCTTCCCAGCCATGAGCATGGTATGTTTTTCTTAACATCTTCAGCTATTTCTTTGAGTTTCCTCTTCTCTTTATAGAGATCTTTCACATCCTTTGTTAGGTAAACTCCCAAATACTTTAACTTCTTTGCCACTACTGTGAAAGGAAGAGTCCTTGACCAGTTTTTCAGCTTGACTGTTGTTGATATATATAAAGGCTACAGATTTATGAGTGTTGATTTTGTAACCTTATATACTGCTATATTCCTTAATCACTTCTAAGAGTTTTGCAGTAGAATTCCTGGGGTTTTCCAGATATACAATCATATCATCTGTGAAGAGTGAAAGATTGATCTCTTCTGACCCTATATGGATACACTTGATCACTTTTTCTTGCCTAATTGTGATGGCTAAGATTTCTATTACAATGTTGAAAAGTAGTGGAGACAATGGACAACCCTGCCTGGTTCCTGATCTGAGTGGAAACGATTTCAATTTAACTCCATACAATATGATATTGGATGTGGGTTTGCTGTAGATGGCCTCTATCAGTTTAAAAAATGTCCCTTCTATACCTATTTTCTTAAATGTTCTGATCATGAAAGGATGCTGGATATTATCAAAAGCTTTTCTGCACCAATTGAGAGAATCATATGGTCTTTGTTTTTTATTTTTTTATGTAATGAATTATATTTATAGATTTACATATTTTGAAACAACTTTGAGACTCTGGGATAAAACTCACTTGGTCATGCTGTATAATTTGTTTGATGTATTGCTGGATTGTGTTTGCTAGGATCTTGTTACATATTTTTGCATCAATATTCATTAGTGGTATTGGTCTATAATTTTCTTTTCTTCTTGGGTCTTTTCCTGGTTTGGGGATCAAGGTGATGTTTGCTTCATAGAATGTGTTGGGTAGTATTCCTTCTTTTTCTATATTTTGGAAAAGGTAAATTAATATAGGTACTAGTTCCTTTTTAAAGGTTTGATAGAATTCTGATGTGAAGCCATTTGGTCCCAGGCTTTTATTTTTAGGGAGATTTTATATACTTGATGCTGTTTCAGAACTTGATATAGGCCTTTTCAACATTTCCACTTCATTGTGGCTAAGTCTAGGAAGGTGGTGTGCTTCCACATATTGGTTTATTTCCTTCAATTTTTCATATTTCTGAGAATAGAGTTTCTTGTAATATTCATTAAGGATTTTCTTTTAATTTCTGAGGAGTCTGTTATTATTTCATCTTTGCCATTTCTCATTGATGAAATTGGAGATTTTACTCTTTTTTTCCTGGTTAGGTTAACCAAAGGTTTATCTATTTTATTGACCTTTGTAAAAAACCAACTTTTTGGTTTATTGATCTGTTGTATAATTCTTCTGTTTTCAATTTCATTTAATTCTGCTCTAATTTTGGTTATTTCTTTTCTTTTGCTGGGATTGGGATTGAAATGTTCTTCCTTTTCTAGTTGCTTGAGATTTCCCATTAAGTTGTTAACTTCCTCTCTTTCCATTCTCTTGAGGAAGGCTTGAAGTGCTATAAATTTCCCTCTTAGGACTGCCTTTGCAGTATCCCACAGGTTCTGGTAATTCATGTCTTCATTACCATTTTGTTCCAAAAATTTGGTAATTTTCTTCTTAATCTTGTCTGTGACCCAGCTATAATTCAGCATAAGTTTATTTAGTTTCCATGTTTTTGTATGAGTATGCAGATTACTGTTGTTACTGAGTTCAACTTTTATTCCATGATAGTCCGAGAAGATGCAAGGAATAATTTCTATTCTTTTAAATTTGCTGAGGTTAGACTTGTGACATAAGATGTGATCAATTTTGGAGTATGTTCCATGGGCTAATGAGAAGAACCTGTATTCAAATTTGTTAGGATGAAACGTTCTGTAAATGTCTGTTAAATCTAATTGTTGAATGGCAATGTTTAAGTCTAAAATTTCTTTGCTTAGTTTCTTATTGGAGGTTCTATCCAACACTGCCAAAGGAGTGTTAAAATCTCTGACTATTATGGTGCTGGAGGAAATCAAATTGCTCGTATCTGTTAGAGTCTCTTATAAATTAATGCATTCTGGTTGGATGCATAAATGTTAATAATTGAAATCTCATCATGTTGAGTGTTACCCATAACAAATATGAAGTGACCGTCCTTATCTTTCCTACTTTTGTTGGTTTAAAGCCTATTGTATCTGTGAATAAAATTGCAACACCTGCTTTTCTCTGCTTTTTATTTGCCTGAAATATAGATGACCATCCCTTCACCCTGAGTCTTGATTTTGCATTGTTGCACTGTTTACTAAAGATACCCTTTAAGTTGTTCCATGGGTGTACACATAAATACACATACACACAAATTACTGCATTATAAATGCTGGCGCTTTGTGGCAGACCGTAGCTGAAGCTGTTTCAGTCGGGAAGAATGTTATATTTATCTTTTAAGGTAAGATGAGATTCTTGTATGCAGCAGATATCTTGCCTGAGTTTTTGTATCCAGTCAGCCAACCTGTGCCTCTTTAGAGGACAATTTAAACCATTCACATTAATTGAGAATATTGATAAGCCTGGTGGAATTTTGGGTATTGAGTTTTTTGAAAGTCCAGTGGACATTTGTAATCCTTTCAGCGCTGTGGAAGTTGGAATTTGATCAAAATTTTCTGCGTGAGTTTACTTTGGTAGTAGAGGATTGCACTGGTCATTATGGGGGATAGGTCTGAGAATATCCTGGAGAGCTGGTTTAGTTATGGAAAATTTCTTCAACATGTGAGTGTCATTAAAGTATTTAATTTCTCTATCATAAATGAAACTCAGTTTCACTGGATACAGGATCCTGGGTTGAAAGTTGGTTGCCAAGAGAGGTGGGGAATGTCTCTCCAAAATCCTCAGGGGTAGTGAGCCCTATTGTTCCCACCACTGCTGCTGCTGCTCTGTGCCACAGAACCTATTCCAAAACATTGAGGAGGAAGGAACTTCCCTTAATACATTCTAGGAAGCAAACATCATCCTTTCCAAAGCCAGCAAAGGACAGAAGTAAAAAGGAGAACTACAGCCCAATTTCTGTAATGAATATCGTTGCCAAAATACTCAATAAAATCTTGGCTAATAGATTGCAGCTACACATTAAAAAACATATATCCCAGGGATACAAAGCTGGTTTAACACAAATCCATAAATGTAATTTGTCATATCAATAGAAGCAAAAACAAAGACCATATGGTCCCCTCAATAGATGAAAGTGTTTGATAAAATTTGGCATTCTTTTCTAATAATAACACTTAAAATAATAGGTAGAAATGGCCCTTTTCTTAAGCTGATTAAAACCATTTATGACCAACCCACAGCTAACATCACACTGAATGGAGTAAAGCGGAAAGATTTTTCACTTAGAACTAGAACCAGAAAAAGATGTCCACTATTGCCACTGTTATTCAACATAGTTCTGGAAGTTCTAGCTCATGCAATCAGGCAGGAGAAGGATATAAAAGGCATCCAAATTGGGGCAGAGGAAGTTAAACTCTTGATGTTGGCTGATGATATGATCTTAGAAAACACCAGAGAGTCAACCACAAGACTCTGGAAGTGATCAAGAAATAGAGTAACATCTCAGGGTATAAAATCAATGTCTACAAATCAGTAGCCTTTGTATATATTGATAACAGCCAATTTGAGGAGCAAATCATGGACACAATTCCCTTCACAGTAGCTTCAAAGAAAATAAAATACCTAGGAATATACCTAACAAAAGAAGTGAAGGATCTTTACAAAAAGTATTATGAAACCCTAAGGAAAGGAATAGCAGAAGATATTAACAAATGGAAGAATAAAACATGCCCATGCATATTTCATAGCTCCAACAGGGTTTCCTTCCCTTCTCTCTTTTTTTTCTATGCTATGCTTTTACCTTAACACAGATTTTAATTCTCTCTATAATCACTAAACTCTCATATGTCCTAATTTTTTATATTATTTAATACTGCATACCTAATATCAATTCCATTACACTGTAAAGTCAGATTATAACATAAAGCATTTCCTTAACAGCAGCTACGTTTGTGTCCACATCACATTAATATGTTGAAATGTGATGGAATTAGGAAGTGAGGCCTTCCAGACGCAATTAGGTCACAAGGCAAAGCCCTTATGAATGAGATTAATGAGACTCCAAAGCCCAGGTGTGCCCTTTGACTATGTGAAAACACGGGGAGAAGTCACCATCTATGTATCAGAGAGTTGGACCAACCTCACCAGACACTGAACCCACTAGAGCCTTGATTTTGGACTCCTCAGCCTGCAGAACAATGAAGCATAAATTTGTCTTGTTTTTAAGCCTTTGTTACAGCAGCCCAAACAGACTAAAATAACATATTTTTCTTCTTCATGCAGACAAGCCAGTATAAATAAACAAAATCAAGTTTGATGATTGGCTCTGGAAGGGAGACTTTGGAATATTTCCTTGGGCTTCTGTATAGTCGAGCTTGATTTCTCAACTATTTGCTGTATGACAGTTCTTCTGGTCAATGACATGCTGCATTTGATTATTAAAATTGCATGTGGGTGGTCAGTCTCCAAGTTGGTCATTTTCTGGGTTAAAACAAAGGAATTAAGAAAATGACATTTACAAAATAGTTCAGGCTTCCAGTTTCCAGGGTGGAAACCATTAAATAGAGTTGGTTTTTACCTTGTCTCCTTCCTTAAAAGATCAGCAGATTTCTCTCTTTATAAGGATTATAAATTTTGTTGTTACAGACTTTTCTATAAATATGATCACAGCTATGAATTATCAGTACAAAGTCCCAACCTTACTCTCACAAAATACTTAAAGATATAGTTGTATAAAATCTGTGTATAAATTCAGGGGACTTTAAGATGTTTCAAAGCACATGAAATGAATGCTACTTTAGACATCTCAAGTACAGCATAGTGATCAAGACCTTAGCCTTTGGAGTAAGGATATTCATCGCTTTCCAGGGTTTGTGACATTGAATAAGTTAACTTCATCTTCTTTTAAACAAGGATGAAAGTACTAGACCCTGTTTTATAGAATTGTTATGAAGGTTAAATTAATTAAAGCTTCTAAAACATCAAAAACAATGGCTGCCGTATAGTAAATAATATATAACTACTTATTAGCTAATCTTACAATAAGTTAACACAAGTTAATTTATCAGGACACTTTGTTTCTTGAGTTCAAAGGCTCAGCTGTAATAGGTCATCAATATGATCCCTCTTCATCCAAATTTCTGATCACTGAGGCCTTAATAGAGCCATTGCAGAATCTGTTCAAATTATTACATTGGTCATTATGGACTTTTCTGTTTTTTGAAATGTTATATTCTTATACTTTTTTCAATTATGTGAAGAATCATTGTGTGAATTAGGTAGGAAACAAAGTGTTATGTCAAGTCAGATAATACTGGAAGAATTCTATTCTTTTCTATGCCAAAGCATTATGGGGTACAAATATTTCTAGTTACATGGATCACTTTCATAATGCTTGAGTCATGAGTTCAAGTATTCTAGAATGCTGAGCTCATCACTCAGATAGCATTGATTGTACTCTTTAGGTAGGTTTTCACTGCTTCTGCTTGATTCCTAATAATTTTTACTTCCCTTTAAGCATATGCATACTCTTCAGTTCCAATTTGATGGTGAGTACACGTGCTGTTTGTTTTTCCACTCTTTAGATACTTAATCAGGCTAATGGTCTCAAGTCCCATCAAAATTGTTGCAAAAGACATTAAGCCATTTTTCTTCCTGGCTGAGTAGTACTCCATGGTACACACACACACTCATATGCCACATTGTGTGAAAGCACTCATGAATTGATGGATGCTTAGGTACATTCCACATCTTTGCATCTGTGAATTGTGCTACAATAAACATTTGAGTAACAGGAGCCTTTTTGATGAAATTACTTCTTTTCCTTTGAGTAAATACCCAGTAGTGGAATTTCTAGATCAAATGATAGTCCCACTTTTAGGTCCTTAAGGGATCTGCATACTGTTTCCCACAGAGGTTTTACTAATTTGCTGGCCCACCAACAGACTAGAAGTGTTCCTTTTTTTCTGCATCCATGCCAGCATCTATTATTATTGAGCTTTTTTAAAGTCATTCTAACAGGGCTACGGTGATTATTTCATCATGGTATTAATTTAAATTTCCCTGACGATTAGGGAGGCTGAGAATTTTTATTTATTGATCTTTTTAAAAAAAAAAGCTTCTGTTATGTCTTTTGCTCACTTTTTAATGATGTTATTTGATCTTTTTCTTACTGATTTGTTTGAGTTTATTATGAATCATGGTTATTAGCCTATTATTGAATGTACAAATATTTTCTCCCATGCTGTAGGTTGTCCATTTTCTCTGTTAACTATTTCCTTGGCTGTGCAGAAGCTTTTAAATATAATTAAATTCCATTCCTTGCTGTTGCTTTGATTGTCATGGAGTCTTCTTAAATTCTTTGTCTAGGCCAATATCTAGAAGAGTTTTTCTAACATTTTATTCTAGAATTCTAATGGTTTCATGCAGTTGAGGATAAACTATTTATCTGTTTTGAGTTTATTTTTGTGGGTGGTTCGAGATAAGGATCTTATTTCATTTTTCTGTGTATGGCTTCTAATTATCCTAGTGGAATTTATTGAGTTGGTATTCTTTTCTTCAGTATAGTTTTTGTGTGCTTTGTGAATGACCAGTTGGGTCTTGGTGAATGGATTTACATCTGAGTTTTCTATTCTGTTCTAACTGGTCTATGTCTCTATATTTTTGTGCCAACACTATGCTGTTTTGGCTTGTAGTTTAGTCTGAATTCTGGTAGTGTTATGCTTCTAGATTTATTACTTTTGATTAACAATGATTGCCTTGGTTATTTGGGCTCTTTCTGGTTCCAAACAAAGCACAGAATTAGTTTATTTTGGTATTTGAAACATGATGTTGGTATTTTGATGAGGATTGCATTGACTCTTAAATCACTTTGTATAGTATGAACATTTTGCAATGTTGATTCTATTGATCCAAGAATATAATATGTTTTTCTGTTTGTTTGTATCTGCAGCAATTTCATTGTTCTCTTTATAGAGCGTCTTTCATCTCCTTCATTAAGTATATTCCTAGGTATTTTATTTTTTTTGCAGCTATTGTGAATGGTATTAAGTCTTTGATTGGACTCTCAGCTTAACTATTATTAGTATATAGGAATACTACTGATTTATGTACATGCTTTTGTACCCTGATACTTTGGTGAATTTGTTCCAGGAGTCTGTTGGTAAAATCATTGGGGGTTTCTAAGTATAAGATTATATTGTCATCAAAAAGCAATAGTTTGACTTCTTCTTTCCCAATCTGGATACCTTTAAATTCTCTTTATTGCCTGATTTATCTGGCTAGGACTTCTAGCACTCTATTGAATACAAGTGATGGAAGTAGAGTCAGTACCCATACTTCATTTAATTATTCCATAAACATCAAGAAGGAAGGAATCCTCTACAACTCATTCTAATGAAACCAATATCACCTTTATACTAAAGTCAGGAAAGGAAACTAAAAAAAAGAGAGAGAATTACAAACCAATATCTGTTATAAATATCAATGCAAGAATCCTCAATAAAATACTAGCATACTCAATTCAATACAACATAAGAAAATAATCTGCCATGACCAAGTGAGCTTCATCCCAGGGATACAAAGACAGTTCAACATATGTAAATCAATAAATGTGATTCATCACATAAAGAGAAGCAAAATAATATTATATGATCATTTCAATAGGTACTGAAAAAGAATTTAACATAACTCAGCATTTCTTCATGATAAAAACCCTCAACAAACTAAGAAAAGAAGGAACATATATCAAAATAATAAAAGCTCTATGTGCCAAACCCACAGCCAACATCATACTGAATGGGGAAAAGCTGAGAATCTTCCCACTAAGAACTGGAACAGTTCTCTTCTTATTATTATAATAAATTAACTAAAAAGTCAAAGAGAAATTTTCTACTTTAATAATATGCCAATACTTCCAAGAGATGATTAATTGCCATCTTGCCATCATTGCCAAGAGATAATATGCCATCTTCCAAGAGATGATTAATTGAGGAAAGCTTGATGGCTTTAGAAATAGGAGAGAATATGATTAAAGAATTAAATAAAGAAAGGAAAACTGTGCTATATATTATTTTCCTTTTAATTCCAGTATTTGTATATAGTGGATTTTATTCTCTTCAGACTTTTAATAATAAAAAGATGCAAAACTATGCCTATAAATCCATGAACAGACAGTATTTGGAAGTGTGTTTTATTTTCTTGTCTCTCTTTTTCTTTCTCCCTATTTTTTATGAGATCTTTATTTAATCTTTATCTCCAACTGTACAATTTAAGCACTACAACTAAAAAGATCACTTCTTGTACCCAAGTATGTTTGTGTGTGTGCACACACATTTGAGTAACAGGTGTCTTATGTTGCTGTTTGCTGATGGCTGTCTTTAAACACAATTTATAACCAGGAGGTTCAAGATCACTTTTCTTTACTCATAATAGTATAAATTAATTTTGATGGGCACTGAAGCAACAAGTTTAAGAACTTTCTGGTCTGAAGTAGAAGCTATTACCTGGTGAAAACCAGATAACTCTGATTCCTCCAGGAAAGAATAAAAATACCCTAATGCCTATCAATTTTAGTTTAATCTTTTAAAAAACTAAACACCTGTTTTTGTTTTCTGTTTATCTGTATTCTGAATATTAAGTGGACATTTTGAGACTCCACCACTTAAATTAGTTCAAATCATCACAGCGTGTTGAAAAGTAGCTCACTTTCTGTCAGCCATTTAAGTGAGCTATGTCTTTCTGCAATTAGGGAAAGAAATACCTGTTGGACATAGTACTTATATTTATTTTTTTAATGGTTTGTGGTTCTTATTTAGTGGCTTCTACTTCATAGGTGATAATTTTCAGACTGTCATCTATTCTTTGTCCAAGTAGAAGGTGATTTGAGCCTCAGTAAATTGCTATGAAAAGAGTTTAATCTTAAAAAATAGGTATCTTATCATCATTTATATCTGATAAAATTAATTAAACCGGAAGCACAATTCTGTCTGTGGTAATACCAGTTCACCATCTGAAATAGATATTAATTTAGAAGTAAATTATTACTGTTTTAAAATACTGGCTTAACAAAATTCTGCTTGGCTTTATCTTTTTGAAATATCCAAAAGGCAGTTTCAAACAACATTTTGTCATTCCCCCGTTGACCACCTAAAGCCGTCTCATAGGGTTCCATAGGGAAAAGAATATTGGGCCTGCGGTTTGGCATCACCAGGTCCAGTTCCTGCTTCTGCTCCACCCGCAGGTGCCATGTAATGATGCATGTCATGAAAACTTTGGGGACCACGTTCTGTTCATCGGTGAACTGAAAGAATAGGACTAGATCTGAGATTCAGTAAAAGAGGTTATGTGGTATGGTTCAGGAGCTTCTTCAAAGTTTAAAAAAAAATACACATTGCAGTCCCACTAGATCATGGTGGGCTACCCTCATATTTCAATAAAAACATCTCTTTTTCTCTTTCTGTGCACTCACAATACTCTAACAAAATACCATGTTTAATTACTTTCCTCCCCCTCTAGATTATGATAGATTGCATGATTATATTACCAGAGCCTAGAGCAATGTTTGGCACAAATATTTCAACAAATATTACAATAAATATTTGCTGAAAACATGAAGAAATGAATGATGAGTGTTACATTGTTCTTAAATGTGCAGAAGTTACTCATTGAGAAAACTACACTGCACTTAAATTCGTTATGCTCTGGAGAAATAGACAACAGAAGACTAGAGATCATCCCATGGCACTTATCTAGGCAGTAGACTATTCAGCTTTGTCAAATGTTATTTTAATGCAAATCACATACAAATTATGTTAGAAGTGCAATAATTGTTAAAATATAATTTAAGTTGAACTCATTTGTCCAATTACAATTTACCCAAATAGGAAAATCCCCTCTCCTCAGGCCTATGTGTTTAGTATAACATATTACCACCCCCACAAGTCTCAATTCCATCAAATGAGATTAAAACATACACACTGTGAGTCTGTGAACCTTTCCTCAACAAGCATTCAGTACAGTAGACTACTCTACTTGCCCAGGCCATTAACCCATCATTAATGGTGAAAAATGGTCCCTGACCTTTATAAGAGTTAGTTTCACCAGAACTCCCAGTTTCATCACAAGAGGTCAAGAAGGAATCAGTGCCCTAAAATTAAGACTTTGGCCAGTCATGGTGGTAGAAGCCTTTAGTCCTAGTTATTTGGGAGGCTCAGGCAGGTGGATAGCTTGAGTCTAGGAGTTCAAGACAAGCCTGGGCAACATACAGAGACCCTACCTCTTAAACAAATAAAGTAAGATGTCACCATTGCTATTCTATGTCTTCTGTCACTGTCACTTGCATCAAGAATTGTCCTGTATGTTGGGGAAGAGCATACCTCCTTAACGTCTCTGTCTAGCCATTAAGGGGAGAAAGTATAAATCCAATGCTTGATAACAGCAATCCCCTATAAATATGGGTTGTCAACAGGGGCCAAAAGAAAATCTGCTCATTCTGGGGAAGTCTGTGCCTCACTCAACAGGGCTCAACTTAGAGCATGCTTCCCCCAGGGTCAACTGCTACACGGGGAAGAGCATTTCTCATAATCGATTTCTCATCATTCTCCCTTCTTATCACAGTGCCCATAGAAAACAAAGATAAACCAAAAAAAGCCACAAAATTCACTCCTCAAAATAAGTTTGAATCTCATTTATCAGACTGAGCTTGTTTCAATCTTGTAATTTTGACTTTCACCCTATTTTAGCCACACTTTCTCATGGCCATATTCTAGACCTAGTTATTACTAATAAATGCAACACATCAAAATTCTAATTTTGTGCATCCCACACTTTACCACCTCCTAAATTTTCAACTATTTTCTTCAAATTTTTCAACTGCTTCAAATATTCCAATTAACTGATAATAACACCATTTCAATATCTTTATCCATTTAATATGTTCTTGCTCTCTTAGCAAGCTTAAGTTCTGTGGTCAACCATTATGGTCAACCTCTCATGCAGATGTTGACTTCTTTGTTACTTTTCCTTTTGTCTGACACCAGTGAAAGCATAACCCTGTTAAATCCAATTCTTCGTTCCCTCTGTGCCAGTCCATATGCAGCTGAATCTTGTGGAGAAAATACACAACCGTGTGAATTTCATATTCCAAAGCATGAAACTCACAGTAGGCCTTTAATATTCTCAGACCATCATTTAATATTCTTTGATCACTTAGTTGCTTATTCTCTTAGATAACTATGTTTTCTCTTTTCTCTGGAAATTCCCAAGACCTCATCCCTTATTCTCACTCACCTTAATTCCTACTTAACTAAAAAAATTGAAGTTATCACATAAAATACATTTACCCTGTCATTGCCACCTATACCCACAGACTCCAGCTCCTTGTGAATGAACTAGCATAATCTTCTCTACAGCCATTTCTTACTGTCTCCATTGATGCCACAATTGTCTGAGCCATTACTATCATCATCATCTGGATTCCAGCCTGATGTACCTGATCCCCCAACATTTACCATGGCCTGTCATTCTTGCCAAGTCTCAGTACAAAGTGATGAGACTTTTAATACATGTCAGGTCAAGTGATTTCCCTGCTAAAATATTTTTTCAGTGGGTCTCTGTTTTACTAATACCAAAAGCCCCCAACAACACAATGGGCTACAAATCACCTATTATCATTCTTTGTTCCCTCCTCTCCAGATACCTTTACCTCCTCTGTGTTCCTGAAACACTGAAGGCACACACCAAGTTTAGGGGTTTGCATTTTTTTCTCCTTGCTCTAACCAGTCTCCCCTCAGGTACTCACATGGCTCAATCCCCTCATCCTCTCCAAGTCTTTTACAAATGTCCTCTTCTCCTGAGGTCACCTTTTTCCAACCACAAATGACCGTGCCCCTCGGGATTCTTACTACCCCTGGCTTGCTCTATTTTTATAGCACATACTCTTGAATTCCACATACTCTTTAATTTATTTACTATGTTTATTGCCTATTGGGTCTGTCTCCCAAGCAGAATATAATTCCCACAGGACAGAAGTCATTGTTTTTTTCCTAAATGTATTTTATGCACTAAGAATATCGTGCTGACTCAGACAAAACACTTAAATACATCAAATCATAAAGCTTTGATATTAGCACTTATGAATGGATTTCAGTTTCAAATTTCTCTATGTACATGTTTGATAAAAATATATACGAGCACTTAAAATAGCCATCTAGCCTAGAAAATATAAATTGTGTGCAAATTTCATGCACAAACACAGATACAACCACACTCATAAATACAATAACCAAATAATATTAGTGAAGACCTTCTTTATCTTCACATATAAAGATGACTAACCCTGGAGAGAGAGTGACTCTGTAACTTTATTTAGGTATTATTTTGTTCTTCAACTAAATGTTCTATGTGCTATAGAACTGGTCATAAAGATGCTTACCTTGAGAAAGTGAAACAATTTTTTTTGTTTTTTTCATCTACTACACTGTGCTTTTGGGGGGGCTCATGCAGGTGAGATATATAAAGACATTGTCACGTGATGAGTCTCATGCTAAAGAAGGGTAGCTAGCAAAACAATAGCTTTAAATCAGAGGTCATCCATATCTCATTTTAGTCTCATGGCCTACGTACAATATATAACATTAAAATGGTAAATTAGAAAATATGCAATAACACTGTAGAAAGGAATTGGGAGCAAATAATCAAATTCCATAAGAAATTGAAACTTGATCCCTTCCTGATGAATAGGTTGGGCAAGGTAACAAAGAAACATTCAAAAAAAACATTCAGGGAACACTCAATTCTATAAACTAGAATGAGGTGTTTCTTTTCTAAAATCACAAATAAAAGCCAAGTAGATTGTGAAACACTAAGAATGCTATTTTGAAATTGAATTTGGCCTATGTTTTGGTATTTGTAAAAATGCTGCATGTCCTATTCTCTATAATTATGCAGTTGGGTTAGGTCTTAGAGTTAGTTGAAGTATTTAAGGTTGACCGTAACAATGTAAAAAGATCTTCCAGAAAAAAAAATGGTTAAAGTTTATGATAAGAAAGCATATCTTCCACCTTTAGAAACTTTGACTTAGAAAATTAAGATTATCATTTTTACTGCAATGATTAAAATTTTAGACTATAGCTTGAGACCTAGTAAGATAGAAGTAGTTTTGTTTTGTTTTTAGACACAGAGTCTCACTCTGTCACCCTCAGTAGAGTGCCGAGGCATCACACAGCTCACAGCAACCTCCAACTCCTGGGTTCAGGTGACTCTTGCCTCACCTCCCAAGAAGTAAAGTTTTAGAAAGAATTGAATTATTTTAAACTCTACTATTTGACCCAAGTTAAAATCAGGAATTCTTCAGTCACACATGAGGCATGTGCCAAAGCCTGAGTCCCTGAGCCTTCTCTCTGTTGTAAGCACAGGGACCAGCCCAGCCTTGTGCATTGGCAGAAGAACAAAGTACAGAATAAATAATTTTAAACAATGGTGTTTACCAATGTCTGAAACCTCCCATGGATGTCTCATGAGTACAATTTATAATTCTAAAAACTCAAGAGGTCAACAGCCCTCATACTCAAAGGAACCCAAACATAATGATTGTGCAGGAGCTCCCATTGGCTGGTTCCAAGAGAGGCAAGATCCCATGTTTGTATCCCGAGCTCTGCCTGGGACTCTGGCCCTCACCTTGTGCTTCAGTCAAGGCCAGCACAGGGACTGGGACTAGGCTGAAGCTGGCTGCTGACCGTCTCCCCCTCTGCATGTGTGCTTTTCTCAAGGAAGAGGGAGAAAGAGCGAGGCAGAAAAACTGAAAGGTAGAAGCAAGTTGAAATAGAACTGGGGAAAGTGAAGAAAAGATAAACACTCATTAACTGCAGAGAAGCAAATTAAAATTTTCCAAAAACAACCAACGTCCTTCTTCAAGTCCTCTCCACTCATCACAGTTCTACTGAGGTTACTCTTTGAACCTAATAGAAAACTGGTAATCTGATGGATATACACACTTATTTGCCAAATATTTGTTTTTAAGAACTTACCTGCCTCTGCAAGGCTGTTCCTTGCTCTCTGGCTGATCCTAAGAAATCTAGAAGGATTTGGAATGGAGGGTCATAACTAATGCTACAAAGAAATGAGTAAGAAATGACTAAGACAGGCTGAGGTTGTATGGTTATGAAGTAATGGGGCAAAGTCAAATATTCAAGTCTGTTTTTAAGTTTGGGGAATTTAGAAAAAAATTAAAATAAAATTTAGTTAAAAGTGTTTCATCTGGACTGATGCATCTATTGAATTGAGGAAAACGATACTTGAATTTTCTTTGTATCTAATCAGAGATTTTTATTTTTAATTAGAGACTGGATATTAAACCTCTAGTTTAAGATGATGTCACTGAGATAAAATAATATACTTTAAATCTTAAATTTTTCTATAGGATAAAGCAACAAAACCAAAAATCTAAAAGCTGTGAACTCTAATTCTTACATAGATAGAATATGTATGTGTAAGTTCCTCAGGAATTTAGCTAAGCTACAGTTAAATTACTCTGAAGGCATTTATTTACTTTTGTTTTCTCAAAAATTCAGATTATTTAAAATAGCCTTATATTACAGATTTTCACAATCAAAATTATTTTAGGTTTGTTCTTTGTAAGTCAGCTGAAGGGGACATCAGTGGTATTAACAGTGAGAATCAGGATTAAGTAAAATTTAGGAAAACCAAAATGTGACATAAAGGGTTAAAATATATATTAACAACTATTATCCAATGAAATGTTCATAAATGTAATAATGTTGTTGAATACATTAAGATTTAAGTCTGACAATGAAGTTTGCAAACTTCCTAGAAAAAATATTACCTCCTTGCTGACTATCACTACCATCACTTTCTAAGTACTCCCTTTGGGAAGCTACGCACCAATGCAATTTTGGAACTCTTTCTCTAGAATGGCCATCAGAGCTGTCATCATATTATTCTTGATGTCCTGAGTGTCGTTGAAATGTCTTCCTTTCAATATTTCCTTTATCTTCAGGTAAACCAAAAAGTCTTTGGGGGGCATATCAGGTGAGTAGGGAGGATGTTCCAATATGGTTATTTGTTGACTGGCTAAAGACTCCCATGCAGACAGTGCCCTGTGAGCTTGTACATTATTGGGATGCAAGAGCCACGCTTTTCTTAAGCCAATATTTTCAGTTCAGATTTTCCTAATTGCTTCTCTATCGATGTTTACTTGGTCTGCTGTGCTCTTCACAGTCAGCTGGCAGTTCTGACACACAGTTCAATGAAATTTTGCAGTGTTTTCATCAGTTCTGCTTGTTCCTGACTGACCTGACCACTCTTCATCAGTGATGCTTTCTCTCCCCTCAGGAAAACATCCATCCATTTGCACACTGCCATTTCTTCGTGGCATTATCTCTGCAAACTTGGACTAACATGTCCCTGATTTTACTTTCACTCTTGCCAAGTTTAATAAGAAATTTAATGTTCACTTGGGTCAGTACAAAAGTTTTGAGACACTGTGTTATGGTCCATCGTTTTATTTCCAAGAAATACAGTTAACAGCATCCTTTATGATTCACCTGTGCAAGGTTCAACTTGGCTCAGCTTATGTGTGCTGCTGGAAGGGTCTGATTTATTTCTATCTACGTGGATTTTTTTATTTTTTTCATGTCTCAAAACTTTCATCATGACCCATATATTTGTTGCTCTAATTCAAGCTCTGTTATTCCCGTAACAGCACACAGAAGCACACAGGAACCATAATGAACGCCACTCAGCAAGACACTGCCACACCTCAACACTAACACAGCTGTGAGCCAAGGTTATGAAACCTTACTAAGCTGTTTGTTCACCATTACCAATGTAAGCATATGGTTTCAAGTTCATGAACTTAATTGTCAGACCTCCATAATGCTCACAATGAAATATCATAGAAGGAAAACTCTCAGATCTTTAAATCCTACTTTGCTGGAGCAGGACCAACGCAATGATGCAGTGATATGGAGCAAAGGAATATCTATCCAGGACACTCATGGGGGAAACCAAGACACCTCTTCATGAGTTTTACTCCCCTTCTTGTGGTGCCCATTTTGTCATCTATGAAACAGGATTGGAATAGATAGATAACCTTTGAGATTCTTTCCTTCTTTTAGTTTCCATTTTAATGTTCAAGAAAGGAAATGAAAAAGAAGGAAGAAGAAAGTTACCTTCCCTCTGGGCGTTTTCTTTAGTAGGACTCAGGAGCTTACATCCAGGTCTACAGTAAATGAGGCCTCATCCTGATGCCCCTTCTCTTTTTAAATCAGTACTAATATCTTATATTTTGTTATCCTCAAATAGAGAATAAAAATTAATGAATAAGTTAGGGAAGCCTTATAGCGTACATTGCTCGTAGACAAGGACTCCTATGGTCAAACTTCCATCATGCTTCCTTGAGGCCTCTTCTCCTTCAGGCCTCCTATTGGGCCTGCTAAGCCCAGTTTTGGCAAAGAATTCTACCAAAGAGAAATAGAGAATTCCCTGTCCCTGTACCCAGTCAAGCTCCTTTTCCTCTGCTCTTATTATCTAACCACGTTCCTCTTCCCTCTCACCCTTAATCTCAAGCTCCTCTTCATGGTTTCCTAACTTCTCCCATACTCTAACCCCTGGCTATAGATCTCTGCTTGTCTCTGTTGTACCCAGGATTTCCCCAATCCCAGTCTTCCCCTGTAAAATTCTTGACACCTACTCATGCAGTCTTAGATTAACATCTTCCTTGTTGTTTTTAACAAACGTGTAGTAAATTATTTCTGTTATCATTAAACAAAGGCTATTCCAGCAAAGCTGAGACTATACCAAGCTGTCTGCTCTTCACTTTTTCTACAAAAGCAGAGGCACCAGGAGAAACGAGGTTGGTCCTGTACATTCCCATGCAGAGCGAGGGTGGGAAGTGTGAAGAGCAGGGATCCTGGCGCCAGTTCTACCACCAGGGCTTACTTGCAGCATGACTTTGGGCAACCTCCATTTCTACAAAATGATAACAGTACCTGCCTCAAACATCATTAGAATAACAATGTTCAATGTGCCAAAACCGTACCTCAAACATCATTATAAGGCAGAACTATGTTCAATGTGCCAAAGCCATGTTAGAATCTGAACTCTGGCTTTAGACCAGCTTCTAAAGCTGCCCTTTATATCTTTACCCACTGAGGTTGACCTTGTCTCTAAAGTATCAGGTTTGGTTTGGTTTTTTCAGCATTTCGCTGCTTAGTTCTACAGGTATGGTGAAATAAAATGGCAAAGAGAGCAGAGTACTCTGCATCCGTAGGGAAATGCTCCCGTTCAGAATAAATGAGGCATCTGTAAAATTGCTCTTAGCAGCTAGCAAATCGAAATCACACAGGGAATAGTTTAGGTATGCAGTCCCCAAACAGAGATGACATTTCATTTAGGGAGCAAGGCTAAGTTAATTTGGCATGCTCCAGGCACCACCTAAATCTTTTGCGTTTCCATGGTATTGACCATGCTGCCAACACAACCATTGCAATGACAATTAGAAAGATGCTATTTTTGAACTATGTATTCTGTTTTCATGTGGGATTTTTTTCTTACCAAGATTTAATAATTCATGAAATTCTCAAGATTTTTTTTCTCATTATCTTCATGCCACAATAAAATTAGAGCCACAAATGTGGGAAGTGTTAGTACAAACAGGAAAAGAATTGGCAAGGCATTTTAAACCCTGCAAGATTTCTTAAAACGTATTTGTGTATTTGCTCCTATTCTATAGGTCAGAGCTTCATGATCCATTATTTCAATCTGCCTTTCTTGTGTGTGTGTGTGTGTGTAATCAAATCTTTACAAGAAAATCAATTTCCCATAGAGAATGTTGTCATTTTTCTCTCCTACAGAAAGAGTCCCAACTATCAGTTTTTGCTCACAAAGTGTTTATTGAAAGTCAACTATGTACTTAGCATTCAGCTAGACACAAAAATTCAGAGGAAAAGTTTCTACCTTTGAGGAGTTTAAAATCTAGTTAAAAAGAGGAACTATTAAAGTACGCAGAAGTGAAGGTGGTGTTCTCCTTGCCTTCCTTCCTTCTGGCTGGAATGTGCTGATCCTTTTGCCAGAGCCTAACATACCCTAAATCAAAACAAAAGCCTGGGATCATGGGGTAATTATACTCAGGACAGAGGGATGGGAAAGGGATACTTCTACAATAAGATCTATTAAAAGGATCTGCAATGAGAAATGTACAAGTCTGTTGATTTTATATTATTTACATACAAAATCCAAATGGTTCTCTACCTCCAATCTCAGGCTTATCCAAGGTGGAGCAAGATGGATGTAATGAATTCAGAATTATCTCAGAGGCAGAAGTGAAGTGGCATCCACTGAGTTAAGTACAGAGGTGCAGGTTACTCAAAAACCATGGGGGGAAGGGAGGGAAGAAAGAATATCAGAAGTGGAGGTTTGTTACTTAATGACCACAGAGTAGTAAGTGAGTGGTCAAATTAATATATTTGATCAATTAAAATCTTTAAAATGAGATAAATAGCTTAGTTGATCTCTGAACGCTTGAAAAAATCTGTTTTTATAATTTCATTTTAGCTGTGTCAAATGAGTGTCAAATTAACTCAGCGAGTTAGAAAATACAAGGTCTCCAGCTAATCAATACTTCTGTTTTCTTTAATCTTTTACTGTACACCATGGAACAACTCATGATGGCGTAATATGCAACTTTGTAAATATTTTGTAAAAATTAATTTGAATTTGAACGTGCAAACTACTCTTTTCTAACTCTTCTGATTGTTTTCTTCATCAGTTTAGGGAACTTTATAATATTGGTTTGATCCAATATAGGTAAGAATGCAAAATTCATTCCTATAACTCAGTGAGTCAGTCCAAGGCAACAGGAAGAAAAGCAGCATCACCAAGACAACAATAACGAACATTCATGTAAATTAGAAAGCAATTTAAATGCATCTTGCCTTTTAATATTAATGATCAGCTTCTAAGAGGGCAGTGTTAATATTACTCTACTGTTAGAATAGGTACCATTTACATTTAGCAGAGTTATGATTTCTTTACTCATAAAGTACTTAGCAGTACACTTAGAACTGTATCTTGAGCCTTTCTGATTCCTAAATCTATTTCTTTAATTCCTGTAACTCCTTAATTCACATAATGTGAGCGATTTAGAACAGAGTATGAGTTCTCCTAAAGGATGAATAGGATTTCTTCATGGACTGAATGAAACTCCAGAAACGGAAATATGATGAAAGCTATTAGATACTGAATTCACATCCTTGTACCTGCCACCATGTTGTGTTGATGAAAAATAACACTTTGGAACTCAGATTTAAGAGTGAAAAGCCAGGGAATAAATCAAAACCCCAATTTTCTGCTCTCCGGTCTTTAGCAGAATAGAGTGGGCAAAGGGAAACTTTCTCCTTACTTACCTCTGCTGTGGGGAAATTCAGTATTTCTCCAACATGCTTCCCCTGTGGTCAGAATATTAGGCACAGAGATGTAATTTACTGCAATGTATTTGAAATTTGAAGATGTCACTCTGACAGAGTATACAGGGAAGGTTGGTGCAAAGCACTTCTCTAAGTAAAATCACAGTTGGAATTTAGTAGGTAATTACAAAGCACTTTTATTTGTACGTCAAAAAAGATTTAAAGAGTTTGCTAAGCTGTGATATCATTTTCAAGCTACCAGTATGAAGCAGGAAGAAAAATCAATATCTTCCTTGTTAACAACTTCTGTGTCATGATAGATCCTTCTTAATTGTCTATTGTATGTCTTTTCTTTAACTTGTAGACCCTTGGTAAAGTGATATTGTCTGGAAAGGTTATGGTAAAGCTGTAGTTTTCAAGCGAAGGGAAGAAAATAAACAGAAGCTTTGATAGAACATGTATTCAAAATTTTTAACAAAATTGTCACGAAGGAAGGATCAGGACTGAAAATTCCTTTCTTCTGTCAGTTGTAACTGAGAATATTCTTTTTCTTCCTCATCTATCTTATGAAATAATTGTACATTTGTATCATATTTAGAATACGTGGATTAGCATATGTAATAAACATGTAATTGAAATTTCACTAGAGATTTCCTCAGCAGCTGTAACTGAGTGCAAACCAGAAGGATTTGCCAGTTCATTTATTTGTTGCAGAATGCGCTGAGAGTGTAGTAGCTACCAGACACGATGTGAGGAGCAGGGCAGACAAAAGTTGTGCACGTGGATTACCCTTGGAGAGTTCACCTTGTCGGGGTTGAGAAGCACATAAGAGAAAGTTCACAGAACGTGCCCAGCTGTGCGCTGCAATCCCATAAGTGCTCGAGGAACAAAAAACAAAGGATGAACCAAGAGGCTGACAGTGGAGCAGGAGGAGGGGGGTGGGTGTGTTAAGGCATCAGGGAAGACCTCTTTGAAGAAGATGATAAAGACAGAAAGTTAGCTCAGCAAGGAGAGGAAGCTACTGTGCTCCAAGCAGGGGGTGGAATAAATATTTAGAGTTGGAAGAAGGAAGACCAAGAGGAAGCCAGGTGAAGGAAGGAGGCAGAGCCAAGGCTGAGATCAGATGGTGCAGTGTCTTGTAGATCACAGTCAGGACACCGATCACAGCAGGAGTGTAATAAACCCACTTTACACTTTTGAAAGATGTCAACAGGATCTACAGGATGCTACAGGAAAATGGACTGAAAGAGAGTGAAAGCAGAAGCAAGAAAAATGCTCGGAAGGCTTGTGTAAAGTCCCAGCAAAGCGAAGGCGCTGATGGAGGGAGCAATAGAAAAAATGAAAAAGGTCATCCTAGACACGAAACCTCAAAAACGATCTCTATACACATGGTAGGTCAGAATAGCATTATAATGTCCCATGTCTTGAAAGTAGTTTCAGTTACACAGGTGTATGCATTAGTCAAACTATTGAAAATACCTTTGTGATCTGTATAAAGACACATTGAACACACATCAATTATGAAAGCTGACTTATTAAGGGGAAATTATACTAATATTTGCAGTTTACTTTGAAAAGCTTCATGAAGTAAGATGGATTGATGGGAAGACAGAGGGATGAATACATGAATATGTACATAAAATAGATAAATATCAGTGATGTAGCTAAAAAGTCATACAGCTGATTATAATGTTACTTTGTGCAGGTGATTTGGAATTGTCTATCACAAGCCTTGAAAATGTATATTTCTTTGACCTAGTCTATTAGCAATATGTCCTTGAAATAATCAGAGGTATGTAAAAAGATTTATTCTATAATACTGAATGATAGTGAAAAGTAAGCATCAAGATCTATACGTAAGAACATGGATTAATGTATTTTAGTACATTCACCTGATTAAATTCATTGTCCTTAATATCATTTGATGGGAGAGAATTGAAGCCACCATGAAAGAAATTCAAGATGTATTTCTAAGTGAAAAAGGATAAGTTTGTCATATGTGGTCTGTATTTTGTGAATGTATTTTTAAATAGTATTTGAAATGTCATAACATTTTCACTTTTCATTTTATTTTTCAAATTTTCTACAATACTGAATGTATGTCTACATCTTTCAATAAAAAACAAAAATATAACTTGAAAATAATTTTACCATTAAGTTATTTAAAATTAAATTAGACGCCATGAGGAGCAATATTTATATATCACAGCGGAAATAGCATTAAAGGTCTTTATGGGAAGTGATGTGGGGCCAGACGGAAAATATCCGCCAAGGACCCAAAAAAGGCCAGCAGCGGTAGATGCGGCACGCAGGGACACAGAGCCAAGGTGCGGCCAGCACACACGGGCAGAGCCAGACAAAAAGTAGCCATCTTGAAGAGGACATAGGATCGGAAGTTGTTGATCATTGATGCATGTTGACAACTCCTGTCTCTAAAAGTTTTTTAAAAAACTGGACAAACGGTTCTCTACCCTGAGAGGTGAACCACTGAATTCTTCTTTATGTCTGATGGAGATTATGATTACCTCATCAAGTTTTTAGCTTTGGGAGACTCAGGAGTAGGGAAGACCAGTGTACTTTATCAGTACACAGATGGTAAATTTAATTCTAAATTTATGACGATGGTGGGGATTGATTTCAGGGAAAAGAGAGTGGTGTACAGAGCCGATGGGCTGGAAGGAGCCATTGGCAGAGGCCAGAGAATCCACCTGCAGTTATGGGACAGGGCAGTTCAGGAGAGGTTTCGTAGCTTGGCAACGGCATTCTTCAGAGGTGCTATGGGTTTTCTTCTGCTTTTTGATCTGACAAATGAACAAAGTTTCCTCAACGTCAGAAACTGGATAACTCAGCTACAAACGCATGCATATTGTGAAAAGCCAGATATAGTGTTATGTGGAAATAAGGGTGACCTTGAAGACCAGAGAGTAGTAAAAAAGGAAGAAGCCAGGGGACTTGCAGAGAAATACGGAATCCCCTATTTTGAAACTAGCGTGGCCAATGGGACAAACATAAGCCAAGCAATTGAAATGCTTCTGGGCCTGATCATGAAGCTAATGGAACGGTGTGTGGACAAGTCCTGGATTCCTGAAGGAGTGGTGCGGTCCAGTGGTCACACCTCTACCAATCAGTTAAGTGAAAACAAGGAGAAGGGGGTATGTGGCTGTTGAAAAGTCACAGAAGCGACATAGTGAACAAGTGGCCCATGGCTGTGCTCTTCTCTGTGAGTGATCCCTGGTATAGTGAGAGATGAATGGGCACTGTAGACAACCTGCTTCTCACCATTTCCAGTAGGCCTATCAATAAAGCATCCAGTTTTAAAATTAATTTTTTGCAGCTTTGTAAATATTTTCTTAGGAGTCAGTCTGAAAGTTAGGAGAACTATTTCACAGAGCTGAAAGTGCCTTATGAAACCTTAGCCTATGACAGTAGATTATTCTAGGATTCAGGATTTTGCAGCCACAGAAGAGTATATTCATTACATAGGGTGACAGAGGATACTGTCTGTCACCTGCCTTAATGTAAACAGGCACAGAGTCACATTTAAGATCTTAGATGCAATTACAAAACTATCACAGTATGGATAGTCCTACTATATGTGACCTTCTAAAGTGCCATTTAAACCACTTGAATGTCAAATAAGACCTTTCACATACACCAGTTCAATGTCTTCGGGTATTAATTTTAGGTAAGCATTCTCTTAACATGAATATAGGACAAATTAAGGTTATGTCCATAGATTCTAGGTAAATTGGATTGACCAACTGTACACTCCCGGTGCCTTTTTGTTGGTGGGAAAGGGAGTGGGGGTGGGGGCAGGGATGGTTTGATGGAGTAGGGGCAACTGAAGTGGGACTTCTGGCTCCTCCCTATATATTCATTGCTTTGAACTGTTGATTGAAAGGTTAGGGTATTAGATTTTATGGCTCCAGGCACTGTGATTCATACTATATTTGGCCCGTGTGCTGGCCAAATATCTGAACATCGCTGGTGCTTGTGCTAAAGTTATTTGTGATTAGTAAATATTTAAGTTCTTTTTCTTTATATTTATCATGATGGCCTGGCATCCTTAGGCTGCAGTTTCAATTGGCTTGTAAACTGCTCTTCTCTGTCCTCACCATCGGGCTCTGTATTGTTGATATTTGCAACTTGTTTTACTTTTCCATTGGTTGAATTAAAGGAATTAGTTATAAAATGGTGGATGACAGACATTTGTATCTAAGCAATCACATTTGTACTCTAGTTCAACATGAGAGAAATGAAGTATTCCATAGCTTGTATTTCTTTTTTTCATAGCTTGTATTTTTAATTGAGATCACGGGCACTTACATACTTGCTGGGTCTTGCCAAAACCATGTATTCTGCTACACTGCCAAAGTGTCTTCATATCAAATTAAAGGTGGTTTTAAAATAGGGTTTTTGAAAATTGTTCATAAAGTTTAAGGGTATTCATTTAAGGGAAAATTCTTGTTTAAATGGCTTAAAGTAAATTAAAATTTCCAGAGGAAGTATCACTCATAATTTAGATAAAGAATAAAAGTAACTTTATTTTGTGGTGGCAAATGTTTGGCAGAACAGTAATTAGGCAAATACAAGTATGGTAAAAAATAATTACTTTTATATAATTTTCAAATGGATTGTTATTGAGCATCCATCATGTTTTTTGTCACCATCTTTCTACCACTCCCGTAACAAACTTATCCATGGTTAGTAATATTTTATGTATTTATATCCTTGAAATAGGGACTTCCTTTAAATTCTAAGGAAGTCCTGGGGGCCTGTGCATTTGAATTGGGTATTCTAGTTAGGAAAAGATTTGGGTGTTTCAAGGGCAGGATCTCAATCACATAGCGTGAGACTACATATTAGAGCATATTTTATACGGTCCATTTGTGTAAAAATAAGACAATGTTTGTACATTACAGTTTTCAAGAACCAAATGAGTAATTAACTACAGATTCCATTGGCCTTAAACATACAATTCAATGTATACAAGATACAGTACATACATAAGAACCACCTTTAATTATTGAAATAACCTGTATTCTTTTTGGAAGAAATTGTTTAAGTTTTATATTGAAGTACCATATTTTTATGTGTCAATGTATTTTTCTATTTACGAGCCTGTGTAAAAGTAAAGTACATGTCCCGTGAATTGTGTACCACCAATTAAGCAAATAAAACAAGTGGTATAGACAAAAAAAAAGAAATAGCATTAAAACCTAGAAGTAGATCATAGCTTTGAAATTTTACATTATAATCAGAATACTAAATGGGAGCTTTCTTAGTCTTTTATCTATATTTGACTCCTAATTTTATGTACTATAGGGAAGCAAATATTCCTTATGAGGTTTTAGAAAATAGTCAAAGGAAACTGCTGCCAGAAAAACAAGCCAAGAAGCTTGTTGGCTGACATTTAAAATCTCAAAGCAAAGACAGAAAATCAAAGACAGGAAAATCACTATTTGCGTAGGACAAGCCTTAATGCGTCTCAAGAAAACTGTTGATGTTTTGTTTTTGCTAAGTTTTAGAGGGGTTGTGTGTTTTGTTTCCTTTGTTTTGTTTTTGGTTTTGGTTTCTTTGGTTAAGGCGATGGAAGTTCTATGACCCACTGAACTTTTTATACCATTAAGTTAACCTTTGGCTAAAAAATGGTAGATTATTTACCTGTGGTTACTTCGTTCCCTGTAAGTCTCAGGTTTTCTTGAATTTCTGTCCGAAACCTCAAAAGTCTCTAAGGATAGTGCTTGGTATTAGTGGTGAAAACGCAGTTTACAAGAGCTCTATTAGGCCACATTCTGGATGGTTAAAGCAAAGAACAGTATCTATTGACATTAAGCT